>NW_026131903.1:2077041-2358408 GCF_903995435.1 Acomys russatus
ACGCTGACACAAATATGCCTCTGAAGAAATGCTGATATGTCCTGGAAATTTTAAGGAAAACAACAGTGTAAATAAGCACAGACTTATGTGTATTGGTGATTATTAAATTCTCACAAAACCACATGACTCAATGTCAGGAATCTGATTTCTGTTTGCAAACCATCCATTAAAGAAAGAATGCTTTAATAGTTATCACCATTTGAATCATAACCTCATTACACTGTAGAACTACCAATCTGTTTAGTCTTATACCACTCATTCTGCAAAATGTACAATTATTGAATAAATGATATGTACATTTTCCAAACCTTCTAATAAGCAAATAAACAATAAGCACACTAAAACTGATGTTACTCATATAGTTGTAGTAATATTGCTAAGCCCAGTGATAGGTAAGAAGGTTATATAATGACAATTTTGCAAAAGTGGTTTCTTTAAAAAGCACAGAAACATAAGAATATGTTTTTATTTTAACCTCAGATGTAGAGTATGGACTACCTCAGATTGTCCACAGCGTCTGACTGTGAATTGCCTTATGCTTTACAAGGGTTATGATTTGGCCCAGGGAGATAGTTTCTACAAATGGATGATGTTTGAATTCTGGGGAATTTTCTGAGGGTATTGTTTAATTGCTAAAAGCCCAAGACTCAGAGTGGGTCTTTGTTGGTGGTTGTTTGCTGTTGGTTGTGGTTTGTTAAGTTGTCATACACAAAGCAGAAACAACAACAAAATAAATAGTATCCTGATTGTGAATATCAAACCTGCCTCAAGGAATTGACTTCCCCTAATCAACAATAAATAGTCCAATAATAACATTGCCCCTTTATTTTTTATTCATTTTCCTTTCCTCTCTAGAGTTAATAGGTTGAAAAGGGTAGAGTAAGGGTGAAAGAAAGACTAACGCACAAAATAGCTACATGGTTGTTCTGGAGAATCCTTAATCTTTTTAAAAATTTTTTTATTATTAATTTATTCTTGTTACATCTCAATGGTTATCCCATCCCTTGTGTCCTCCCAT
This sequence comes from Acomys russatus, assembly GCF_903995435.1. Lineage (NCBI taxonomy): Eukaryota > Metazoa > Chordata > Mammalia > Rodentia > Muridae > Acomys > Acomys russatus. The sequence goes on from NW_026131903.1 coordinate 2,078,060, forward strand.
TCTTCCCTCCCTCCCCTTTTTCCCTTATTCCCCTCCCCTATGACTGTTTCTGAGGGGGATTACCTCCCCCTGTATATGCTCATAGAGTATCAAGTCTCTTTTTGGTAACCTGCTGAGAATCTTTAATCGTTATTCCACATGTTTATGATGAACAAAAGTCAAACTGTGTGAGTAAAATGTTGGAACATTTTATTCATTATTCTTCCTTTTGTACATATGTAACATGTAACAATGGCTAGAAGCCATGTGTGTAGAAGGGATATTGAAAAAAGCAAAGTACCCCCCTCTCTTGCAGAACAATAAGAAGTTATGCAGTAGTTCCCTGTTAGTGTAGACTTGTTGGATGTAATACATATTTACAATTAATTGGTTTTCCAACCTCATTGTGAATGCATCAACAAACAACCACTGTAGAAAATACCTGTGGGGTACTAGGAATGTGGAAATTTTTTTGTTTGTCCTGGTTCACTTTGAAAATGTAGTGCGACTCACACTAGAGGAAAATTCATGAATGTAATCAGTGTAGCTAAAGTCTGAGTTCTTCCAGGTCTCTTAAAAAATGTGAAAAAAACCTCATATAAGAAAGTCATGCTTTAAATGTGAGCCATATGATAAATGTTTACATGTATTTTTAAAGATTCAAAACAACCTACAATTTCAGGGAACACCATGAATATAAACAAAGGGAAAAAACTTTTAGATCTGATGCCTCTTTACACTTAGACCAAATGTGAAATTGTTCCATACAGATAAAAAGACTCATCAGTGTAATGAATGTCGTAAAGCTTTAATACATGCCATCTATATTCACAGGCATGAAATAAGCCATACCTGAGAGAAACCCTCTGAATATTAAAGCATTTATACAACTCAGTCATCCAGAAATGCATGAAGGAATCCATACTGTTAGAAAAATGTTACAAATGTTAATTCATGTGATAAAGCCTTTTCACAGAAGTGTAGTTTCCAAATACATAAAAGATCACATACTAGAGTGAAACCCTATGAATGTAATCAGTGTTGGAAATCCTTTGTACATCACAGTCATCTTCAAAGACATGAAGAAATTCACACCGGTGAGAAACCCTGTCGCAGTTATCTCCAAAGGCATAAAATAATTCACACTGGAGAGAACCTTAATGAATGTATTCAATTTGGTAAAGGGATTGCATGTCTTTGTAATCTCCAAAGGCATAAAAGAACACATACTGGAGAGAAACTTTATGAATGTAATCAATGGGATAAAGGCTTTGCATGTCTTATTCATCTCCAAAGGCATAAAAAAACACATACAGGAAAGAAACCTTTTAAATGTGATCCATATGCTAAATCCTTTGCATGTCACGGTGATCTCCTAAAACATAAAATAAAACATAATGAATAAATGTGAGCAATAGTATAAAGCCTGTGCATGTAGCAGTAGTCTTCAAAGACCATGAGAAAAAGCCATACTGCAGAGAAAACCTATAAATGTAGTCAGTGTTGTAAATATTTACACTTCATGGTATCTTTATACAATAGAACAACTTTTAGTGTGTGATCAGACTGTTAAAATCATGTTTAACTTAATGTGTGTTGGCTGAAGGTTTTTGCAAATCCTTAGCAGTCATACTATGTGTATGAGTCCTTTCAGGGCCTCAAAGACTACTCTGATATGCAAAAATTTTAACAGTCTGATCACACACCTCTACATGGTTGCTTTCTGATACAAGCTTCAACACCTGAATGGATGATAATGTGAAAAAAACATTCATGACTAAAAATTTATTTAACAATTTTATAATTTTAATCACGTTAAATCCGTGTGTCATGTCTGTGTGAGTACATGAATGTGAATGCTGGTGCCCCAGAAGATTAGACCCTTGGATCTGGTAGCTGGAATTACAGGAAGTTGTCTAAACCCTGATGTTGGTCATAGGAATGAATTTGTTTTAACTTCTTAGCCATGCTTCCAGACCTGTGAATATTTTGAAATCTTTTTAGATGATCTGGATGTTAGGACACAGGAAAGCACTCATAGAAGGGAAAAACATTATCCTGGTTAATGATTTTGTAAAGATTGTAGACATAACAGTCGTTGTCAATTAATGAAAATTTCGTTTTATCTCTTCATCATATCCTTGAAGGAAGTAAATTATTTACCATCTTCACTCGAGTGTAATGGTGGAGATCACCAGTTGTGGTTGTGATTTGTATTTTGAAATGTTTGGAGTAGGTATTGAAGATTGTTATACATGTGGCAAATTTTTTTACAAAAGTGTATTAGGCTGTTCTTACATTCTTTTTGTGACTTCTCTTCTTCTTCCATTGCGCTTTGATTTGGTTATGGATAGCTGTCTGATGCATTGTATAGAATAGGATGCCCATCATCTAAGTGGTCCATTGTTTAATTGAATTTCATGTGGGGTAAGATCATACTTCATGTAATAGTGACTGTGAAAGGATGGTGGGCTGTTGTTCCTGGTTTTGTTTTTTATAATTTCACAGATTCCTTTGATATAACTTGGATGTCAGTCCTTAGCCAAGACTGCATTTGGACTTTTGATTCTCAGATGTCAGCCTCCTCTGTACAAGTCTGAGGGTAGAAGATGTACCCACATTGTGTCCTGTTTTGTCAAACGTTTTAACAATGTTAGTGTTAAGATGCTTACTAGAAGGGAATATAAAAATATTAAATACCTCATATGTGTCTCCAAAACTCCATGTTCATCTATTTGATAGACATTTAATAAAGTAGAATAACCAGTAGCTGACTGTACATATCACAACATAGCTTTCTGTGCTATGGATATGTATATATTATTTGATGTTCCATGTTTCTTCATATAGCCATTAGTTACCATTTGGCACCTGATATTAAACTATTGCCATTTAAGCGATTTATCTAGATATGCTATGTAATGTAACAGCAATGAGATTTATTAATTTTTACATTATGTGTGTATGCAGTGTGATTATGTGTTTTTAGACACATACATGTGGAGACAAGAAGACGACTTTGTGAGTTCTACTTTTCACAGTCTTTATATTGTAATCAAGGTCCAGTTGCCAGCCTTACATACAACAGATCATTTGCACTGAGCCATGTCACTGATGCTCAAATAAGATGAGTGGAAATCTTTTCAGATTGTAAACATACTTTCATACAAGCATAGAGGAAACATGGTGCAATTTGAATAATAAATTCTATTTGCAAATGAGAATTATATACTGCTCCCTTGAAATGTTATTAGTTTATTGTGAGGAGAAAACTCTTGTTCATGACACTTTTCTAAGAACCACATATGGATGCCAGAGTTGTCTCATTGTAATGTTGGTGCCTTCTAAGCCTGATGACCTGAGCTCAGTCTCTGGGAGACCCATGTGTTTAGGTGTATCACAAGCTGGAGACCTAAGTTATAGTAGGCTCTGTGGGGGTATGAAAAGGACTAAAGCAGAGACTCCTTTTAGCAGGGCCATAGAGACTGAAGAGGATAACCTATAACTAGACAAATCTCCTAATAGAGAGATGGAAAACACAACCCACCCACAAAAACTTTGATGCAATATTCATCCCACCTGCAAGATATGCAGGATTATGAATATAGAGCAGATATAGCTGAGATTAAGGGAAGATCCAACCAAAGCCTTGCCCAACCCAACATGCCCCCTGTAGGAGATAAACAATACCTTACATTGTTAATGATACTCTGCTATGCTTTCAGACAGGGGTCAAGTAGAGTTGTCTTCTGAGAGACTCCACACTGCAGTGCTTCAAAACAGATGCTGAGACTTACAGTTAAAAATTGCCCAACCCATATAGAACCTTGTGTAAACATGAGTGGGAGTAGAAAAGGGCCTGGAGGTGATAGGGGACTCACAAGAAGACCAACAGAGCCAAATTCCAGGCCCCAGAGTGGCCTGCAGAGACTAAAACACCACCCATGGACATTGGATGGGATGAATCTAGGCCCCTTAGAGAGATATAGCTGAGGGCCAGATAAGACTTTATGTGGGCCCCTAGTAATCAGAGTGGGTTGTCCCATTGACATCCACTCTCTTGCCAGGCTTCTCGATTGCTTTCCCTGGCAGAACTGTCTTCCCAGGCCACAGAGGAATTGGACACACTCAAATCCTGAAATGACATGATGGGCCTTGGGGAAATGGAACAGGGCTTCTCTCTTTGAGGAATGGGCGAGGAGAGAGAGTGAGGAGAGGTAGAACTTGGAGGGAAGGAAAGATGGGACTATGACTATGATATAAATTAAGTAAAAACTTTATAAAAAGTTTTATTAAATTAACCTTTAGTACAATACTGAAAAATTATTACTTTATCCTAAACTTCCAAGCTAGCTCCTCTTTCTCCCAAACATATTCCACATAATTCTTGCATTTCCGTCATTTACTGATCCAGTATTCTTCACCTGATGCTTCCTGGATCTCTCCTCATGGCTCAATCTCCATTTCCTACCTCTTTCTTCTGTCCTTGCTAGAACCAATCTTCCACACTATTCTCTCACTCACTATTGGCATGTCAGATTTATTAAATAAAAAGAATGAATAAGAAGAAATATTTACACAAACTTAAACAGAACAGTTGAATATATAGGTTGAAACCAGATACTGGTATACAAAAATCAGCTTTGACTAATACAACAGAGATATTTGCACACTTAAAAACATAATATGATACCACTTATATGTACTGAAAAAATATAATTGACATTATGTGGGATTATTTCATCACTCTGCTATACATAATACATTATATCCACATGCTTATAGAACTGAGAAAAAATCGAAGAATACCTTCCCTTCAATCTTTTGTTGTAGTTATTAAAAGTTGTTTCTAAAATCTTCTTGGAGAGTAAGTGATTTTGTAGACAAGTGTTAATTGTCAATTGTAAAAATGAGTTTAATTAAGGTAATGATTAGAAGAAATACAAAATGTCATGTAATAATATTTTATGAATTCCATTTCAAATGTGAATATTATTCAAACAAAGCAAATAGAAGAAAAATATTAATTTCTGAAAACTACTGATGAATTGGATCAATGTTCTTAGATACTTCTGCTTACTTGTAAATCAAACAAAAATAAACATGGTCAATGTCAATAACTCTGCCAACCAAACTGGGGCCAGCATACTGATAGTACCTATAAGTGCTTCTGAGAAGCAGTGATCAAATTGGCTGCAGAAGGTAACAGAGCTTATTTCATCTTCTCCCTTCTCTTTTTGGCTCTACAGGCTTCGAGCAGGGCAGTAGGTGAAGAGTCTGTAATGGTGACACATTTAAGAATCCCTCTCTTTGTGTGACCATAAACCATTGACATTGATCATTCTTCATCCTGCTAGTTTGAATGTTTTTAGTATAACCAGGTAAAAGATCAGTGTTGGAATATGCTTAGTATTAATAGACTCAGTGTATGTGCAGTTTATGTGATGAAATTGGTAATGTTATGTACAAATATTACAAAAATACATCAAGGTGAGAAATTTTTACTTTTCATTATGTATTTTGAAATGCAGTGAAGGAAAAAGAATGAAAACCTCATCTCCAGTTTCTCTGTGTAAATTTTCTAGGATTACTATTTAAGTGCACTCTTCAAAATCAATAAAGTTGTTTTGCATCATACAAACATAAATTGAATACCTTGTAACCAGTGCACAATATATCAGTAGCAGATTTGTTATCAATTATTAATAACATATGCCAAACGGACAACCTTCCTACCTACCGTTTATTTGAAGTCATGGTTTCTCTCTAGGCCTTTATCATTCATTCACTTCTTCTGGTAATGTGAATGTCACAAGATTTTCTAGCAATCAATCATCTTCATCCAATTGATCAGTTCTTTTTGATGGTTATCATTGAAGTTTAGATCCAGGTTCATTACTTGCAGTTACAAATTCCCATCTTTGTGCGTCTCTGCTTGCTATAACTCTGTTCCAATACTTTGAAGATAACTACACTTCACAGTCATGATCAATGATAATGTAGAATAACGTGTTTCTTTTAAAACCAATTAAGATATCCATGGCTGAAAGTATGAAGATAATTTGGAATGATGAATTGAATCATGGGAATTTAAAAAATTCAATACTCTGGTTTCTCTGAAGTACAAGATTTAACTCCAGCCTGTTGATTGGTTAGTATCATAAAAATGGTATAATTTATAGCCCATGGCAGAATTAAACTCACTTTGTGTGGTGATCTTTATCTTGTCTTCTTTCACAGAAAACTGTCCAAAGATAGGTGAGAAGGGGAAAAGAGCTGTCTCAACAGAAGTAGCCTCTATGTTCCTTCATCTATAGCACCTACTAACTCCACCGAAGGATTCTAATTGGAACAGAAAGATTAATGATGTCATAGACAAATAATAAACAGTGAATTTCATCTTAAAGAAGCAGCACCCACAGTAAATTAGAGCTCAACTGTGTGATCTTATGTCCACAATCTCAAACGTTTGAGTCTAAATATTCTCTTGCCAAGAAAGGCCAAATCAGGTGAATGGAGATAGTGGAAGCTTTCTCAAATTGTATAAATGTATTTTATTTCAGCATAGTTCTATCTTTCTGACTTTGTGACATAATTTTAATTTAATATTTAATTTATTTAGTTTAATAGTCTAATTTATTTACTGAGATTTGTATTTATTCAGCTTATATCTCAATTGTTTTCCCCTAGCTAATAAACTAATTTGAAATTTTCATATTATAATGTAATATGTTAATATTTTTATTTTAATAATTTAATTTTAGTAGTGTAATTTGATGTTTTAAATTTTTTCATTTCTGAAACATGCACACTAATATTTTAGGTAATGTTTGTAGTTGATGATCATTAATAACTCACCAATGTTTGAGAAATGTACCAACCCCAAAAAGTCACATGCTGACTGTTTGAACTCTAGTTTGAGAAATTCTTAGAACAGTGTAGATATCTAAGTGCAAAGGCCATGATTAGGGTTTGGAGACATGACACACAAGAATTTGCCAATGACATGTACTTTCACATTTTAGTGTTCCCTAATCAATATGTGATTCATAGCCTTCCTCATAAGGACCAACAAAATCATGTATGACAACACTACCTTTTGACTAAGACATTTGAACTTAAAGTTTAGCTGAAATATAATTTGTTGCCATAAAAAACCACAAATGTACATTAAGTCTTTAGTGGCACACACACATACACACACACACACACACACACACACACACAAACAAAAAGAAACAGAGATTATTCCTTGAAATTCCAAAATTGCAATATTGGAAGAGTTTATGAGTGAAGAAATGTGATTATGGATTAAAAAAATTAAAAGTATACAGTGTAATCATATTTTATTCTGAAGAAATTCCATTCATGACCTCTTAAAATTCTCTGGGATCGCAATTGAAACAGAAATGTAAAGAGGAAGGGAAATTCATTGTAAGTAAAATTAGTGGAGGCACAGTGTGCAAAAAGTTATGAGAAAACAAGTTCATCTGAATAATTAATAGGATTTACTATGTAAAATATAATTTAATTTGTGTAAGTTTTTAAGATCATCTATAACCGTTTGTTTCATCAAGATTTTGTACCTTTAAGTACTTAAAACTAGATTGAAGGCCATGGAATTTTTTTTTTTATAGGAAAAGCATTCCACCAAGCATATTCTTTTAAAAAGCAATTTGGAGGTTGTAACTATACTACTTAAATTTAAGTATCTATTTGAGAAATATGCAATTCTGTAAGGATTGGCAAGCTACATTTTTCCCTCTACATTTTCCCATTGTTTGAATTGTTAGTAAAACAATTACATTAATGGAATGTTGGCAGGAAGATTACCAAACTTACCTAATGTGACAATCCTTTATACAAAAGGACACATCTTATACTTTATTCAGAGAATACAAATATGGTAAGTCCATGTTTATTCTGAAAGAACTTCACTCTTATAATCTCATTTCATGAATGATTACCATTTGATGTGGTTGATATTATGAAAATATAGACAGAAGAAGAAACATGTTGATTTTCATATGAAATGTTTTCTGTATCACTCTCAGTCTTGTTGAAACATTTCAATATATAAGATATGAAAGGTTAGTGTTAAAAGAAATGCTAATATTATAAATACATTGATCGTCTACATTGGTGTATAGTTTAAAAATTAATTTCATACTGTTTAAAAATTCTCTTTTTCAATTTTTCACATACAGAATTTTTCTGTTTAATAGGCCTGGCTATCTTAGACTCACTTTGTAGTCCAGGCTGGCCTCAAACTCACAGAGATTCACCTACCTCTGACTCCTGAACACTGTAATTAAAGGCTTGTGCCACCATGCCAATCAAAAAACCATTCCTTTTTAATGTCTTTTTTATTATAATTTATTCAGAATATATCCTGATTGATTGTTATCCCCCCCTTGTATCTTCCTTTTCTCACCCAGAGTCAGTTCCTGCTCTCCCCACAACCATGGAGAATGTGCTGTCCATTGACTAGGTAAAAAAATTTCTTCATGCAAATATTTGTAACAATTGTATTTCAAAACTGTAAGCAGCATAAATCTATCAATAGTACAAGATTCATAAGATATATTTGGTTGCTGTTAGTCTGAGGCCAATCAAGTCGACAAAGTGAGAGTCAAGAAGAGTCAAATGTACACAGAGAAACCATGTATCATAAAATGGGGAGTGAAGGGAGAAAGAAAGGAAGGAAAAAAAGAAGTATCCAGACATGTCCTTAACCATGTTATTTTTATGTATATACCTTGAACACTATGCAATAATATGAATGATTGAATGAGTTTTGAGGTATACTGGTTAAAATAAGATTTTAAAATGTTGAATATTTTATATATTCCAGAGTATATATCTTTTTTAAGAAAAATCAAGCAAACAAACCAGACACCAAAAAATCTAGAATTGGAAAATGTGTGATTGCCATGTAAAAGGTGCTCGATGTCGAGTTTCAATCTGTGTGCCTGTTGAAAAATAATATAAAGGAACCTTATAATAGTGGAAATGTTCTACTCTTCACTGTATAAAAACTCACATCTTCATCTTTTGGTTGTACGTGATTGGCCCTCATGAGCTAATCTGCTGTAAGATTAATATCAATTGCGGCTGAGATGGTAGGTTTTGGTACGTTTTTAAGTGTTATATTTAATTTGTATTGAATGAACAAATAGAAAATGAACATAAGTAAAAATTTTTTGAGTTTAAAACATTAACTGATACATTCATAATGCAATGCGGTGTCTTTTGTCTGTAGTAACATATTTGAAATAAGGTTGTAAGATATAATTATGAATTATATAATAAAGAGAAGTGATTTTGTTGTAATTTTCGGAGGGCAACCCAGGCCATTCTGCCAGCCATTTGCACCTTGGCTTGCTGCACCACCCTCCCTCACCCACTTGAGCTCCTCCTCCACCCACGGGCCTCTCCAGAGCCCAAGGATCCGGCAGTGCTGCGTGGGCAGCAGCCTAAGACTGCTTCTCCAAAAGCCTCCCACCTTCCAGTCTAGGCAACCCCAGGGACCCAGAATCCTCTGCCTAAATGAGCCATTTGGACGCTGCGCAGTCCCTGTACCGCCGCTCCTCCAGCAGGTGGTTCTGGTCCTCCGCGGTCCTCTCCTTGGCTTCAGCTTCCACTGAGACATGACCCTCTGGAAAGAAGACCCTCCTGACTTGGCTGTTTCCCTCAGGCTCGGACACCTCGTCTAGGCTGCAGCTGGGGCTCGCTCAATCCACGCTCTTTCTCCCTCCAGGTATTTCGAGTACATGTTTCTCAGCAGCAGGAACAACTGGTGTGTGGGATTCAGAAACGGAGACTGGGTTTCACTGTATTGTTGTGCATAGCATGATCTCTTTGTAAACCTGGCTGTCCTCAAACTCACAGAAATGTCTGCCTCTTGTTTGCGGAAATAAAGGCTACAACACCAGGCTGTTCTTTCTTTGAATTTGAGACAAAACCTCACATGATCAAGGCTGACCATGGACTCCTGATCCTCCTATTCACATCCCAAGTACTGGAATACAGAGGCACACCACCATATTTACCCCCACCTTTTAAACTTATTTTCTGTTCTAATAATTAAGTTTACCTCTGTGTTACTCAGCTTTCCGGTACCACAGTGTAATAATGGACATAATCAGCTTTATACACAAAAGACTTATTTTGGCTTAAAATTTTTCAGGTTTCAGATACACCGTGATAGGAGCATGTAGTAATGTGAAAGCGCTGCCTTCATGGTCAGGAAGGAAAAGAGAGAGAAGGACCTAGGCCTCACAGTCCCTTTCAGAGTCACACCCTCAGTGATCCAGGGACTTACCTTACCAGGCTCCTAATGTACCACCCTGGAGGCCATGCCATAGAATGCAGGTCATGGGAGCTTTTTAAGATCCATCCTATAGATTCAAACATGATTGTTACTAAACGTAGATTTACAAGTTTTTACTTTACAGATTGTATTTTGAGGCTTTCAAGTTTTCCTAGTAATTTATCTTATAGTTTTTGTTTTGTGATAAATACCCCCCATTCATTACACAGGCTTATTTTCTAATGCATTCTTGAGTATAATGTTTTTATGTCTACCATAAAGTCCTTCTCTTCTAATTCCAGTAGCTGAGTCATCTGGGCTCATATGATTTGACATTATGGATTATGTATGGAAAGATTTGCGATTCTGTTATAGTACTCTTAGCAGAGTAATAACTTGTGTTGTTGTTCTTGTTAGATGGGCAATCATCTTGGCTAGACTCAAAACTCCCACCTGTAATAGTTGCTGTTTCTGTTCTGTTCTTTAAGCCTTAGCTCTACTGCTTTGTATGTTACCATTGGTTAAGTTGAAGACAGAGGTTTTGGCAGAATTTAGACATCTTCCTTTTCTAGTTTCCTCTGTTCAGTTTCTGGCTGTCTAGGCTTTGTACACTGCTTTCTGCTTCATGACCACTGAACATTCCTTAGTTTTAGCTATATAATCTAGTAATTGTAGCTTGCCATTCATTCTCTTTATTGTTATGGATGTGAAATAGGGTCTTGTGTTTTATCCTAGGGTAGTCTACAGCTCACTGCCCTTCTGCCTTATTGGCACAGCAACCATACCAAATGTGCAGTGCTGTTTTTCTTCTATTTCCTCCTTTCTCTTCAATTTGTTGTTTTTGCTTTGTTGTTGTTGTTCTGTTTTAAGGGCTTCGTGTGTGCATGCGTGCATGTGTGTGTGTGTGTGTGTGTGTGTGTGTGTGTGTGTGTGTGTATGTGTGTGTGTGTTGAGGTTGGCCCATTAGAAACTGGTTGATCATTATTGTCTTCATCAATTACCAGTCTGTTAGAGTTTGACTTTACCAGTGTTTGTGTTTTTGTGACTAATTTCTTTGATACCCTTATGTGGAACATGGGGAAAGATTTCCTCCCTTTTGTTCCTTATATGTATATATTTCATTTTGTTGATCCATCTGCTTACCTTTTATTTCTTTTGGTTTGCTTTTTTGAGAGAGGGCTTCTCTATGTAGGCCTGGCTGTCCTGGAACTTTCTCTGTTGATGAGGCTGGACTCAAGCTCACAGAATCAACCTGTCTCTGCTCCCTGAGTGCTAGGTTTAAAACTGTACACCACAACACTTGGCTTATATTTTGTTTTAAAAAATGATATTTCCAGGGCTGCGGAGGTTGTGCCATGAGTAAAATGCTTGGTTTGCAAGCATGAGACCCTGAGTTCAGATTCCCAGTTTCCCCATAACAGTATGTTTTGTATCCCCAGTGCCAGGGTGCATTAAACCAGGCAGGTCTGGGACTCTGACCAGGCAACCTAGGTTCAGTGAAATGCTGTCTCACAAAACAGCGTGAAGGTCAGGCGAGAAAGAAAAGTCCCAAATTTGACTTCTGGAATCTGCATGGGTACAAGCATGGACACACCCACACACACCTACACACCTTCTTGTTGTCTGACAGATGCCTAGGAAGTCAGGATGTATCCTTAAAGATAGAATTTACCATAGTAAAGAAAGAAACTCAGCTAAAACCTAGGGCATGCAGACCCTAGTGTTCTATTGTGGGTTGGAAGAAAAGAAGCCTTTATTCTGTCTCTTTCCTATATACAAACATAGATGTATGTATATGTGTATATATACATAATGTGTGTATCATATGTATTTTTAGTGGTTTTGTTTGTTTGCTTATTCTGTTATTGTTGTTATTTTTCAAGACAGGGTTTTTCTGTGTAGTCTTGAGTGTCCTGGACTTTCTTTGTAGACCAGGCTGTCCTTGAACTCACCGAGATCTGCTGGCCTCTGGCTCTCTGAGTACTAAGATTACAGGCAGGCACCACCATGCACGGTGTGTATCATATATCTTATGTTAGTGTCTATTTTTAAATGAATAATTTGACATTATTGAACATATTTGTTTTTAAAGACTTTAGGGGACCAGATCGTATTTGAAAACCACCCTGATAAGAAGAAAATACTGTTTTTCAATGATAAAAACTTTCAGTTTTCTTTGGATGAAGGTGAGCCATTTTGTGCAGATACTTCTTAAATCTGCAAGTATATTGCAGTTTTAGGTAATAAAAAGCTTGCCATACTTATACCTGTAATTAAATATTTTTAAAGATTTATTTATTACTTATACAGTATGCATTCTGTCTAAGTGTGATGAGCCAGCAAGCCAGAAGAGGGCACCAGATCTCATTATAGATGATTTTGAGCTACTATATGATAGCTGGGAATTGAACTCAGGAACTTTGGAAGAGCTAACAGTACATTTAACCTCTGAGCCATCTTTCCCTCCCTGTAATTTAATATTAAATTGGTAATTTTTAGCATTACCATCCCTTAGCTCATAGCTAAAAGACCCATATCTGTTATATGACATCTTATAATGTGTTTGAAATGCTGACTTGAAAGATAAGTTACATATTAAGTCATTTATACATGAAATTAAAATGTTGCAGTGTGTGAATTTAATATATATATATATATATATATATATATATATATATATATATATATATATATATATAATCTTAATGAGTGTTTTTGCTGGCATGCATATTTTTGTACCACTTGGCATGTCTGATGCCCCAGAGGCCAGAAGAGGATGTTAGATCCCTTCGAACTATAGCTACAGATTATTGTGAGCCACCATGTGTGTGCTGGGAATCAAACCTAGCCAGTGTGCTCTTAACAACTGAGCCATTTTCTAGCCCTAGTTCCTGATTTCTTATGATGACAACTCATTTATACCAAGTAGGATTTATTTTATATTTTTGTGGCTATTTTCCTAGTTCCTATTTTTAAAAGTTTTACTATTCACTTTGGGAATTGTGGCACATGTTTTTAATTCCAGCATTGATGAGGCAGTGGCTGATGTTTATCAGTGAGTTCAAGGCCAGCCTGGTCTAGATAGCAAATTTAAGTCATTCACAGCTGAATAGTGAAGCACTGTCTTATAAACAGAACCAGAGAGTTTCATTTGATATGTAACTGTGTTATGATAAGACATTTCGTACAGTGTATATATTGTGATAAGCAAATTTCCCTCATGTCTTCTTCACATTTACTTCCTCGGCTTCCCTGAACTTCTATATTAGCTTCATAAACTGATAGAAGACTTGATGCATCATGTGAAAATGTGTCATTGTCTAGTAATCTCTTGGGAATCTTTCAATTACAAAATTTTGTAAGAAGAAATCTTTTTTTTTTTTTTTTTTTTTTTAGGAAAGTTGTATAGTTGAGTGTTGTGCCATATTGGTTTGATCTTCAGAAATGTATGAGCTGTATTGTGTGTGTGTGTTTGTGTGAGTGTGTGTGTGTGTGTGTGTGTGTGTGTGTGTGTGTGTAGATTGAACATATGGCCTAAGATACACTGGGCAAGCACTACCACTGATCTCTATCTCCAGTCCTCAGAGCATATTCTTACCATTTCTCTGTTCCAGCATCCTTTTCTCTTTGCCTGGTATGATTATGATATTTATTTTAGTTTATTCAACCTTTGCCCTGGCACCTTGCATGTAATAACCACATATTCTTGGTTGCAGTTTTTAGTGTAAAGCATGCTCTGCAGATGGCAGCATAGGGCAGTATGTCAGCTCTAAAAGATGTTTCGGTTGAGGTGTGGAATTAATTGAAAGAGGGATCGCAAGAAACTGGAACTTCTTTAAAGCAGTTCATGAGACATTTCAAGAATATTCTTTGTTCAGCAGCAGGATGACAACATATTATTACAGTCTTCATGCTAAGCCATTAATATTTCCTGTCTTTTACATTCTTTTTTTGAGAATAGCTTTGTTAGCCATTTTCTGTTTATGGTTCTTTTACTTGCACTCACATTATTTAATATTGCATCTAGTTTAGTTTGTCATGGCATATGTCCTTTGTTGTGTTGTTTTTTAATTATTTATATTACTAGTATTATCAGCATGCCTGGCTAGCAATCAGTTAAGACACTGACACTTGTTAACTTTTAAAATAGCTTTCTTTAACCTTGGGCAGGGTAGTTATCAATCCTCTAGACTACCTCCCATAATTGGGCAGGCATGGGATCCCTGTCTCAATTCCATGCCATCTGCTTCCAGTAACTTATATCAAGCTACTTTCCATCCATTATCCCAAATACTTGTTAATATTCTTCATCTAGGCTGGATTCTCCATCCAGGTGAGCCATTTAACCCATGGTGGCCTTCCTTTCTTCCCCAGGTCTTTGTCCTCTCTGGACCCTGAGGTGTCTCCTCCTCTTCTTCTTCCCAGGATCCTCTATCTCTCCTTCTAAGCCTGGGAATCTTAGCTATACCTCTTATTTCCTTTGCCCTACCCTGGTGGGATGGCTTTTTATTAGTCAAAAGGTGGGTCACAGTCACAGAGACTGCAAGTAGTAATTAGCATCAAAATACATTATACCACCCCCAAACATTAGTGGTCTAAAATCTTTCTTATTGTTTGACTGATGTGAGCAAATGGGAGCTTTTATTCCCTCACATTTCCAAATTACGAAAGTAATCAAACATATGTGGTAAATTTTCACATACCAAAGAGCAAAACTTTTAAGTAGCTTAATATTTATTCTTCTACTTTGATCTCTTTGCACTACAAATAATTCCTTTTTTCAGTAGTTTGTTATATTTTTTTCAGTAAACCAAATATCCAGTGTTTGGTAAGGACATAATATCATTTTTAAAATATTTTTTAAACTTTTATTTATTGTCTATGATTTAATTTTCATGCACCACAAGTCCACTCATTTTTCCTGTCCCATCATATCTTCCCTATGACCTTGCAGCCTCACCCTGTCAGTAAAAACAAACAAACAAAAATTATATCATGGAAGCTGTAGTGTATCACACAGTACAGTATTTTGTCCACACATGTTTACTTTCAAATGTTCATTGCTATGAGTCATGGGTCTGCTTTGAGGCCTGCAAAATCAATACCGGATGCCCACTGGGACTGTTCTCAGATATCCTGTTGTTGCCCTGTGTAATGGAGATCCTTAAGCTTTAGCTCTGTAGGACTGGCCCCTTCATGTGTTCCAGCACATATTGCATGAGGCAGATGTTGGGATGAGGCTGACTCAGAGGCCTGGATCAGGGCCTGGAAGAAGCTGAATTAGTGCTTGGTGTCCTCAGGGCAGGGGAAGCCTTCCTGCTCCTTTGTCCTCAGGGACAGAGACCGCTCTCCTGTTCCTGTGTCCTCAGTGCCAGCTCAGTATTTTTTAATGATGTAAAACTGTTCAGCCCTCCACTGTGTGTATAGATTATCAAGTGTTTGACAGTGCTGCAGCAAGAATCTTGCATTTTTGATGGTTGTGTTGATGAAGTAGCCATATGACACTGGAAGGTACTGGAGAAGTAGGCTGAGAAAAATAGTTTTGCTCCTTTAGACCTTTGTTCTTTCTTATTTATTCACTAGGATGTAAAATATTTTCCTAGATTTTTTAATTATTAATATGTTTATGTCTGTGGGTTTTTGCACATGAGTGCAGGAATCCTAGGAAGCCAGAGGTTTTTGACCCCTGGAGCTGGAGTTGGATCCTCTGCAAGAGCAGAGTGTACTCTTAACCACAGGGATATCTCTCTGTACCCATCGCTCAGATTTTTACTTCACCTTAGTCAGTTTTCTTTTTGGTACTTTGTTTAGTGTCATTGATGGGGGATATGCTTGATCCATAAAAAAGAAAAATATGTGTTTGTTCTGCTTTCTTCTTTTTTAATCAAAGTATTAGATCCCTTGAGTACTTGAAAGCACTCACTAAGTATTGGACTGCTTGTCTTTTACATTGACAGTGGTCTTGTGGTTTTTATTTCTTCTGAGACAGGGTTTCTCTGTGTATTTGTGGCTGTCCTGGATTTGCTTTGTAGATCAGGCTATCCTCAAATTCAGAGATCTGACTGTCTCTGCCTCTCTTAGTGCTGGGATTATAGGTATGTGCCACCATGCCCTGCTGACAATACTCTTAGTGTCTTTTTTGGCTTTAAATTCTCTGCATTTAAGTAAATTTTGCTTTCTTTCAAAATCACACATTTACAAATTGTATCTTTAATAGCAAAAAGATTTGCAGAAGATTGCTTCTAGCTTCTAGAATCTTTTTAATTTTCTGGTGGGTTTTTTTGTTTTGTTTTTTTCTTTCTTTCTTTTTTTTTTGTTTTTCTTCAAGATATTATTTCTTCATTTTCTGTATTACTGTCAATATTTTGGCTTCATTCCTTTGATTTTGACTTTGCATATATTGACTTATGCAAGGGTGAGATAAGAATTTGTACTGTTTGTTTTCCCAGTAGATCACATGTTTAAAATCTCTTTATGCATGAAAACAAACACATAGCAATTTAAAATGAATTTAACTCTAATAACAAGTGAAATGTCAAAAAATGTTGTTGCTAAATTTGTTTATGGTTTCTGACAAAACAACCTCTTTGTTTAGTTTCAAAAGTTACACTTCCAAAAAATTATTCAACTTCACCCACTCTTCTAAACAATTGGTTCATTCTATCAAATTATTATGTTATTTAATTAGGAAGTTCATCAGTCATAAGAAAGAGATGTGGATTTTACCTTTGAGGTGAGCAGATGTAGTATTTAAAACAGATAAGGGAGTAGGGGCAGGGCTGTATGAGGAAGAAGGAGGGAGGTTAGGACTGGGAGCAGAGGAGAGAGGCGACAATGATCACACTATAAATTTAACAAATAAATGATGAAAACAGATAAGAGAGAGGAAATGCAAATGTCTGGACACCTTATCTGTTCGAACATTCTGTTTTAGCTTTCAGGTGGATTCAACACCATCTTTTTAGCTTCAAATGACATAGAAGAAATTGGAGAAAATGGGATTTCAGGGATATTCATGCGTTATGTTAAATTTTCAATGAATTACAAGGAAATGGCCATCACTTTCTAGATTCAGTGAGAAAAGTTTATTCAAGTGGGAATTATGATTGGAAGATAAAACCCTCAGTCAATAACCTTACAGTGCATAGAATTGCCTATCCATTCTCCAATAAGTATCATGTTACAATATATATGTTTATATATATATGTATTTAATATATAATATATATATATTATATTATATATATATGATTCTTACCTATGGAACACTAACAAATTTTACTGTCACACCTTAAAACATTAGAAAAATTAAGTTATAGTAATAAATTTACAGTTATTCATTGTTTCTTAGCCTATGTTAATCATCCCATATATTGTTGTTTAGACTATCAGGCAGGTATTGTAAAGTAAATGTATGGATGTAGATTCGTTTGTATGTGAATCAATGGATGAATTAATTCCTCTTAATTGACAAGTGGATATTGTAAGAATAGTTGCCCTGAATCCGACAAAGAAAATAATAAAGAGTATATGTACCTTGTAAAGAAACCTTTCTGATCATGACTGTATTTTATAAGGCAGGGTATTTCCATTTCACTCGGATGTGATCACCCCATTATATTTCTCACTGTGGAAAACTCAACTGAATCATCAAGGTAGAGAATATATGCAAACTATTCCATGATTTAATTTTTAAAAACCCACATAGTCTGTTAATAGCAAACATTTCTAATTACATTTGATTTTTTTTATTTATCAAGCTATGTCCAAAGTCAAGGTGTAATTGGAGGTTTCCATAATCATTTGATCAATTTCACAAGTATCTATCTGTAAAATCTACAAGGAATGCACATGCATGTTTTATATGTTGTACAGACACACATGTAAGAATGATGTCACATAGCTATATTATTCTCAATTAGGAATGAAGACTAATTCTGTTTCAATATGAGACCAGACTTCTTTATGTACAACTGTGTCGCAGTTGAGGTTACAGTATTGGCTCTATCATGCAAAGTGATCACCCTACAAAGCACTAATACATAAGTAAGAAAATCATAGTTTCCTGTTGTATTGTTATGTATATTAACACATGTACATACACACACACACACACACGAAGATATATGTTATTCATGTACTCAAAGAGAAAAAAGACCATCAAGTTGAAAGTCTGTAGTAGAGAGGTTACAGAGCAGATAACTTTAAGGAGAATACAGAAAAAAGGAAAAGGGAAATAATAGAATTTCATTATAATTAAAGAAAAATTTAAATATGAAAGATATCTAAAGATCTCTCCTCAATTGTGAAACTCCACCTTGTTATTAATATTTTTATAAGAAAACAATCTGCTTTTAACAAATAAGTGCCATGTTTTGGTAATGATTCTTTTTCCAAGCAAGCAAAGAATTTTAGCATTTGTAGCTCTAAAAACATTTGTGCTTGCTTGCACAATCAAGGTCATCTAATACGAGTGTAAGGATTTAAATCAGATCAGATTGTCAGAGCAGCTACAAGATTGCGGTTGTAACAATTGCATCAACAATAATGCAACTTTTTATAAATGAATGAGAAGCAAAATGTAATGGCAATTGCCAACATCAATGCAGCTATAGTTGACAGGGTACAATGACATTCACATGTTAGACAGTGTACAGAAGTTTTATGCTTCATTTTCTTCCAATTACACAGAGAAAAACAAAGGCCTGGATGCTTCATTGCATAATGGAGTAAATCAGTGTGAAGAAGTGAAAAGTGCATTGTGTGCCGAGAGCTATGGCTATAACCTGAAAAAATCTAAGGTGCATGCCTCTCCAGGCAGCTGGGCAAGGCGAACTCCATGGTCTCTGTCATTTATTGTACTACACATAGGACAAACACATAAAGAATGTTTAAAAATCAGACAAGTTTTCTCTGTGTAGCTTAGTATATCCTATACGTGCTTTGTAGATCAGGCTGCACTCAAGCTGCTACCCTTAGTGTTGGGAACACATACATGTGCCTTTGGGTCTTGCTACAAAAAGAATATTTACACAATCCCTGTCACCCACTTTGATGAAGTAAATTATTCCTAAGCCTCTCAGGCACTTGAGATAGATGAGAAATGCAAGTTTGATACACTGTTACTTAAGCAAAGAAGGAAATGCAAGAATTCAGAGAATTCATGGAAACAATCTAAAAGTTAAGGAAAGTTTAAAATCAGGACTCCATAATAAGCTCATTGTGGACAATTTTGTCATTTGTATAAGCCACAAAAAATGGAATATGGTAAGATCAAAATTAGAGTGAATTACTGGCTAAATAGTTATTTCAAGGCCATAAAAAGAAAATCTTTAAAAAATATAACACATAGAACCTACTGTGCATAACCTTCAGATTATGTAAAAAAAATTAGAAATTGAGTAGTTGTTCATGCATTGTTCTCCTGTTGAATGTAAAATAATGTTCGACTGTACAATGGGAAACCAAATGAGAATGAGTTTTCTGAGAATTATATTGGTTATACACTTATTATATGAAGTTAGATACACATAGTAGGATATCTTTTATTTTCTATCAGTGCATAGATTTTGATACTTTCCTTCAACAGCTTCTGTAGATATCTGAATTTGGAATTAGTTTTTGATGCACATTTTTTTTTTGCATTCTTGTAGGTATTAATTAGATCTTGATATTTGAATTTTACTTTTTATTTAATAACATATTTGTATTTAGATGAAAGTTTGTAAATAATGATGGCTAAAACTAAATCATTAGAAATTGTGAGTGTAAATTATAATTTGGAAAAGTTAGAAGTACAGAACTTACAAGCCATAAATTCAACACTGATAAAAATCACGCCCTAAGCTGTAGGCCTCTATTTTATTTTCATATGCTCTTTCACAGTATTAATATTAATTTAAACTTTTAGTAATCAAACATAATGTGGAACAGTGAGTTTTTTGGGGAAGTGATGAACAATCTTTGTAATTGCTCATATTCAAGAAATGACAGAAAAATATTTTGACAAAAATGTGGTTGGTTGACTACGTACATGAAAGTATCTTCTACAGAGTGTAGCTTCCATATCACCCACCAATAGCAAATGACAGATGAAAGATGTCACTTTCAGTGTTCTGTGGTGATACTTCTTGGCAGTTATTGTCAGATTCAAGTCAATCAGTCATGTATCCTATTGTGAACATGTCTATCCATATATAAAATTGAGTCATGCAACAAAAGCATACACATGTAATTACATGCAAATCTTTTAAAACATTTCAAAGACACTCTTTAGTTTAGAATAAAGACAGTTGGCATGGCAGCGACATTTTTTTTACCACACACAACTCAGTAGAATTCTATTGTTTTATGGCAAAATTATAAGTAGAATAATAATTGATGATTAATGTGTAATTTTTATTTTGTGTTTAGAAAAAATGGAATATGTGACTAGCACACTTTTGTAGTGGATAAACTTCAATACAGAACTTACAAGAATATTTTATGTAAGTATTGAACATTTAGGACTTCATCCTGAAACAAGTGTTTGAGGAACTACTGATTCTTGCTTGGATTATTTTCTTTTTAAGAAACTGATCACCTATGTGATGGAAGTAGCAAAATATTACAGTTTTTACTTTTTTTCTCAGAACTTTCCCAAATCAAAGATCACAAGGTTCAAGATCCTGAGAATTATATCACTGGTTATTGGAACACACATAATTCTAGACATCATTTCCCAAACATCCATGAAAATATATTAGAAATTTCAGACATGGGCAAAGGTAGGTATATGTTTTAAGTACCTTGTAAGATTTACCTATCAATAGGAACCTTTTATAAGCTCCTAGTATTGTGTACGATCTATGGAATTATTCATTAATTTCATGAGGTTCTAAAAATATTCAGATCATATAAGAATATTAATGCTAAACCTAATAATGTGAAGGAATGTTTTAAACCAGAATCTCCTAATACAATTCCAAATTGGAAAATTATTTAAAATTTTGATGGTTTATATTAAACATATTTGGAAACCACTCTTTCTAATGAGTGTTTACTAGTTTGAAAATATATTAAAACAGATAAATGCAAACTAATAAAAAAGTTTAAGAGATGGTGGTGACATATGGAAAAGTAATTAATTATGATTGTAGGAGATTTATAACCAAAATATATGAACAATTGTCAACTTTGACCTTATCACCTACAGAAATAAATCATATTTCTCTCTTAGCTTTTCACACTGAGTAGTATCCACATGAGATATATAAGTAAAAAGTTAAAATCCTGGCTTTGGATTTCTCATTGCTTTACAGTTGCAGTACATAGTGGAACATGCTTAGGGGTCTGTTCCTCTGGCTTCACAGTGTATTTTCATAGATGATTTGGCCTTAATTCTTACTGGATAGAAAATGATACAACCATGAACCAACTTTTTCTTGTTAACACATTGAAAGTCACAGTTCTCAGAACTCAAACTTAAAATTGGTCCAGCCAAATAGAATTTCAACAATTTTCAATTTGAGACACATAGTGGCATTGAAGATACCAGTGAATTCCTCTTTAAAATTTATTTCATTTGTGAAAACTGACAACAGATAATTTAAAAGCCATAGATTTTTATTATAATTAAATATATATTAGGGTATAGTGCAATGGTACATAAATTAATTTAAAATTAATTATTATTGTTTTTCAAAGAGATGTTTAGGAAAAATCTTAATAGTGCACTCCTTCAGATATTGGTTGTGTGTTTCACATATCTCTCTTCCAAAATGCCCTTCTTTAAACCTTGTTTTAACAAATTCATGGTATAATTAATTACACAGCAATTGTATTATAAACCTGTGTTGCACTTTTCCACTACCAGAGCACTCAAAAGTATTTTTGCCTCTAAGTTCTGATCAGATACATATGACATGATGTTAACTTGAATTTGTTTGAGCCTAGTGCATGTTCAAGTACTAGAGATACCAAGTGGGAATGGCCTCTGATCAACTATGTATGTTCAAAAAATAGGCTTTTTTTTTTTTAGCAATTTGAATCTCTTGAGAGATTACAACTTCCATGTACATACTAATATTTTTACAAGGTAAATTACAACTATTAATACATATAGATTATGTTACAGTTGAGCAAACTTGGAATAAATTGTACTTTCTCTATTGTCTGTACATATGAGGATAGAAAAAAAAATTTCCTAAGTGAAATACTACAAAATATTTAACTTTTAGAGACTGATTAATCATTATTATTAAGATATGTGATAATATGTCAAGACAAGAAATCTTAAGTAATTGGGAAATACATACTATGAAGTAATAAGTAATATGTTATTTTCTCTTCACAGTTCTAATATTATTTATGATTAGAATTTCTTACATATCAAATACCACAATGTTACTCTCCATCTTATATATTCATGATCAAGTGAGAGAAATAAGAATTGCAATAGCATTGTGTAAGTACAGATGGTTTTATAATAAAAAAATTCTTTTCAATTTTTTCCTTAGAATACAAAGTTATATGTTTATTTTAATTGCAGAATATATGTTGCTTAAAATATGTTACTGAAAGTTTTGGATTGAAGTTATTACTAGAAGAAGAATTTAGGTTCTTCTTTCAATACATATGCAGCTTCTCCATGATGCCTATAAGAGTATTCAACAAAAAGCACACATATACTCATTCTCCATACCTCTTGTTATTGATGCAATTATTAATGGTCATATGAAGATGTCTTTGGGATTTTTTACACACATAAAAAAGCCTGGCTTATATAGCCATGTTTTAAATGAGATATCAGATATTACAACTTCATCAAGCAACTATTCATCATTTATAACATCACAGTTGTACCTTATAGGGTGATTTGACTTCCTACAGTAAATATTATCTCTACTACAAATGTACTCACTTACATAAAAGACCAAAAAGACATAGATATGTTTGCCAGTGATCATCCAAAAAATAGAATCTAGAATTGATTTAAAATTCCTGAAATCAAATGCCACATTAGGATTAATTAGATTAGAATATTTCTGACATATCAAAAGGAAAATATTTGGATTTTTCTTCATATCCTCTACAGAGAAGCTGGAAAATATAATGCGCAAAGAGAACTTGTCAAATTAAATACCATGACTTTGGTTTGTGGTCAAGGAAATAAAGGGTTAAATTCTTCATCTGAGAAAGAAATAAGATGTGTGGCTATTATGTTGGAACCTTGGAAATTTCTTAGACACATATTTACAAGACCTGAAATAGTGTTTAACAGATTTAAGGCTTATAAAATGAAAATATATAAAGAAATAGCTGAGAGTCTCTTCAATGTCCTAAGAACTATAAAATGACTATAATTACAAAAAATTGAAGTGCCCTTTATACTGCGACACAATTTTATCAATACATTTATGACTATAATTAGCAAAGTATGCTGGACCTTGTGTGAATATGGAAGAATTCCCCTTGAGCAATGAGGGTTGATGAATCCACACTTTAGACAAATTCTCAAATATATATCTTTTGGGTTTTCCTCTTGAAATGAAGCAAAAGAAAGAAATCTTACTGAAGAAATGACTGAAGAATACTTGAACCTGACCAGAACACTTGGGATTCCATCTGAAAACATTGGAAACATTTATGAGAGAGGAAAATGTAAGGTTTTTGGCTGTGTAACAACTAAAGGAAAATTAAAGTATACTAGAAAGGATCAATTCTCATCTACACTGCCAAAAATAGCAATTACAGTCCTTTGAAGCACTGAGATGAATTAACCCTTTTATTTCTACTTGTTTGAATTTACAGATACATGTCCTAAATGGAAGTCTTTGCCTAGTGACGATGTGTAAAATCTCCTCCTGACTCAATGGAGGACATTTTCAGGTGAGCTTTGTTATGTACTTAAAAATAAAAAACATTTAAAATTGAGAAATGGTGTATGTTTTGGTTTATCTTGACATACACAGCTTAGGCAAAATAGACATTTTAGGTAAACAGTTGGACCTTTAAAGTCAGTGTTTAAATATTTGAAAGAAAGCCGGGAGTGGTGGTGCATGCATTTAATCTAAGCACTCGGGAGGCAGAGGCAGGCTGATCACTGAGTTCGAGGCCAGCCTGGTTTACAAAGCAAGTCCAGGACAACCAAGGCTAACACAGAGAAACCCTGTCTAGAAAAATAAAAAAGAAAAAGAAAAAGTTGTATTAATAATGAACTTTGAAGAACAGTTCTTAATTTGTTTTCATACTACATTATTAACGCTTATCAATTCATTAAGTTAATGAGATTCAACATGTATTTTTGTGCTACATATGAATATTTATTTTTCTATATTGTACGTCTACCATTTTATGTTCAAAAATTCCCAGACTTGAGAAAAACAAGCATTCAATTCTTTAAATCCTTAAAATATAAGCAAATTTCAAATAATTAGACTTAGATGGACTTTTGTCTTATCATTTATTTCTGAGAATTGCCTCAGCGCAGGCACCATCAAGCATTCATTATTTTTATGAATGTTATCAAAGTATGATGCTGTTGATACCACCTAACATTTTCTAATTATTTATTTACAAGTGCTAAATACTATTTTCTTCAACAGTTTCTTCAGGGGATCACAAATTTACATATAAATTTGAAATAGCCTTTCTTTCTAAATTACACTTTCAGTTTTGCTGTGAAATTAGAATCAATACTTAGGGTCTCATTAAAACACACCCTTACAATAACATTCTGGATTTTTCTATGATTAAGTGAATTAGAACAACACACTTGATTACCCCAAAGGTGAAAGGAAAGCCACTATTGCTGAAGACACCATGTCCTACAAACACAGCCAAGGGAATCTTGAGCTGGAACAGACCTAAGTGCCTCTTTTCTGAGTGCCTCCTCAAAAGGAGGAAGGTAACCATGAATCTTACTCTTCTATGATGGCTGTGAACCATTTTAATCACCAAGATGTAATTGTAATTTTAATAGTTCTGTAGTTGCATTCATTCTTTAATGTGTTTTTGTTTTATTTGGTAGATTTTATGTATTTACTTCATTTTAAATTATTTTTCCTGGGATAAAAACAGATTTTTGCTTTTTTTGTTTTTTGAGCACCCCTGGCTATCGTGTACTCACTTTTGTACACCAGAATGCCCTCAAAATCACAGAGATCCTCCTGCTTCTACATGCCAGGTCCTGGAATTAAAGAACTGAACCATCATGCCCAAGTGAAAATGGATTTTTTTAAATACAGTATACTTGAAAACAGATTTATTTCCTTCTATTTTTCTTACTTTGCCCCCATCTCTGCTCCAATCTGGATAGGTCCACATCCAATCTGTCTTTCAATACAAAACCAACAAACATATAAAGAATAATAATAACATAAAACAAAATAATATATAGTGAAATAAAAAAAATGAAATTGTCATGTTAAGGGTGGTATAGCTATAGACCATTCTTTCTGATCCTGAGTTTATATATAAAACCATATGCTACTAATATTTGCTTAAAGTAAAATTTGAGATTTCCTTTCTTTTTAGTCTTATTAATTAGAGATGTTAAAAATATAAAAAGGAAAGTGATATTATTTAAAGAAACACTAATGTCAGGACGCATGTGTATATTGCCTCATATTTGAATCTGATATAAAATAATTATCTCTTTAAACACTAGTCATCAATAAAAAAATCCACAAATTTCTCCTTGAGATTTTGAAATACAGAGCGTATTTTGAATTTGTAGGTTGTACAATGTATTTCAATAAATGAAGAGAGACAATGACACGCACTCACACTCAGGCAAATAGATGCTCTGGCCACTAGAGACAGGTGACAGAGAAACAGTCAGGTAAATACACCCAGGCCCTTATTAGATTCTATTCACTAGATGAAAAGAAAATAGACAGACACATGCAGGCTCTCACACTCAGGAATATAGGATGCCTTTTCTCTTTGTATTCACACACACAGTAAAAACATTTCATAAAAAGAAAGGAGTTGAAATATAACATGAACAGATATAGATAGATTAGGAAATCAAATCAGGAAAGCAGCCACTACTGAAAATCTCCATATGGACTCATAGAGTACAACTGCTAAGCCTTGTAGAACCATTCACTGTCTTTGGAACTTCTATTTAGACAAATCACAGCCTAGCCACTCACTAACCATCAATCACATTCACTAAGGATTATATT
Organism: Acomys russatus; assembly: GCF_903995435.1. Classification (NCBI taxonomy): domain Eukaryota; kingdom Metazoa; phylum Chordata; class Mammalia; order Rodentia; family Muridae; genus Acomys; species Acomys russatus. The sequence continues at coordinate 2,104,523 of NW_026131903.1, forward strand.
TGAAGAAATGGCAACACTCACTCTTAGAACCAATAATATTCATCGAAGTTAGTGTTTCTGACCAATCATAGCCTTGCTCTTAACAGTAACCACAATCATTAAAACATGTGTTTTGACCAATTACAATCTTGCCTCTAAAAACCAATCATAGTCCTTGGCTTTTATGTTCTCAGGCATTCTCATAATCCGTGTGAATTCTAGAGTTGCCAGGATACAGTAAACACAAGGCCACTTTACTTCAAGTGGGAGATAGGGTTAGTTTCACTCCGTGGATCTCTCTGGTATGTGTAAAATGCTGAGATTTTTCGTCTAACCTTGTAGAAATCATTGATAAAAGAATAGGGGTCACCAGGTGATTATTGCACAATTCATTTTTTCATATTTCAGTTATAGAAGTTTCAGACTAGTCTAAATTTATGTAACTAAGTATATACCTTATTCAAGCTTAATTGTCAACTTGATGAGTATAAATTATATTTTCGTTCCTCGAGTAATACTAACTATACCGCAGTGAAAAATGTAATGGAATATCATTGCCAAAGAGCCAGACTAGCTGCGTTTTCAAGTACAAAAAAGTTATCTCATAAGAGATATACAGTACCAAAAATATGTGAAGGATCATGAGTTCACTGTCACAAATATTACAGATGATTCCTATAAGAACCCTTATTGATTATAAACAAAATATGGTAAAGTGTATGATAGAAGATGGAGCAGTAGAGAAACGTATATATAATACATTTAACAGTGGCAAAGGGGCCAGACTAGCTGCCTTTTTAAGTACCAAAAAGTTGTATTTCAAGAGATGTACAGTACCTAAATTAAGTGAAGGATCGTGAGTGAACTGTGATAAATATTATAGATGATTCCTATAATAAGTCTTATTGATTATAAAACTGAATACTCATTCAATCATTCCTATTTTTATTTAAAATTCAACATTTAGAGATAAAAATAACCTGTTAAAGGACATGACTGAAATTTTCAAGATTTACTTGTTTTTAATACCTAAGTAGTATACCATTTTGTAAATGTTCCACACTTTCTTTATTCATTCCTTGGTTGAGGGACATCCAGGCTGTTTTGATATTCTGGCTATTACAAATAAAGGTACCATGAACATAATTGATCAAATGTCTTTGTGTTATTGTGGATCATCTTTCAGGTATGTGCCCAGGAGTTGTATAGCTAGGTCTTGTCTTAACACTATTCTCAATTATAATGTATTGGACTTTTGTATAAAATCAAGTGTAGTGTCACTATTCTAAATTCTGTGAGAAAGCACCAGATTGATTTTCAAAGAGATTGTACAAGTTTGTACTCCCACAAGCAATGGAGTAATGTTCCCCTTTCTCCCCATATTTGCCTGCATGTACTGTCTCTTCAAAATTTGATCTTAGCTATTCATAAGTGTGTATGATGGAAGTGAACAGTTGTTTTGATTTGTATTTCTCTGATAAAGTAAGGTTTTTGAATATTTCTTTAAGTTTTTCTCAGACATTAGCATTCCTCTGTTAAGTACTGTGTTTGGCTTGTATAACTACTTTGGAAATCTATCTGGTGCTTTCTCAGAAAACTGGGAATAGGGCTCCATCAAGACTATGAATATACTCAGAAAATGCTGCACCACACAACAAGGACATATGCTCAACCTTGTTCATACCAGCATTATTCATAATAGAAAGAAATTGAAAACAAAATAAATGTCCCTCGGTCGGAGAATGGAAAAAGAAACTGGTACATTTGCACTATGGAATACTACTAAGCTATTAAAAACAAGGAAATTCTGAAATTTGTGGACAAATTGTTAGAACTAGAAATGATCATACCGAGTGAGTTAACTCAGAAGCATAATGACTGACATGGTATATACTCACTTATAATTGGACACTAAACCAAAAGGTATGTTCCATGAAAGTCTTCACTCATCAGTAGATTGGGATTGATGTGAGGACATCTTATTGGTACTCTAGGTAATAGACATATAGGAGATGAGGTAATAGAAGGACCCAAAGTGTCCTAGAATCCTACAAGAAGAAGATCATGATGGGTGGATCTGGACCCAGAGGGCTCTGCTCAAACTTCGGCACCAACCAAAGACAATACAAGCAGTAAAAATTGAACTCCTACTATGATGTAGCCAATGGACAGGACATTCTCCAGAGTTGTGTGGAGAGTGGGGACTGACTCTCACATGAACTCTGATGTCCCATATTTGACTACTTCTCTTTGGTGGGGAGGCCTGGTGGCACTCAAAGGAAGTGGAAGAAGGCTCCCAACATGAGACTTGATAACCTATGACCATATAGTGGGTGAGGAGGTCTCACTCAGTCACAGACCTAGGGGAGGGGAGTAGGATGAAAATGGGAGAGAGGGAAGAATGGGAGGATAGCAGGGATTGGATAACAATAGAAATGTAATCTGAATACATTTTTAAAAATTAAATAAAAAATAAAACAGATTTTCTTTGTTTACATCACAATAAAAAAAACCCAAAAATTTTTAACTTATTTATTTCGTACAATTATAGAGATTTAAGTTTTGACCTGCAAAATTTATAATAAATACCATACAGACATATGTTTCCTTGTGACATGTAACCATGTTTTTGGCACTGAACATCTTCACTCACTTTACTTCTTCAGTGCTGATAGCCTATTGTAATCAACCCCTGAATTGCCCTATTTTCATGTCCACTGTGTTGGGCTACAAAACCCCTTATTACTCATGAAGGTTTCTCACTGCTTCCCTTTCCCTGATTCCTTTGGGCTGTATACACCTTTAAAAGCAGATACTCCCAAGTAAATGAACATTTGGAAAATAAGATTGGAGGATATTTGTGTGATAAGCTTTGATATTTGTCTTTCAGAGATTGGGTTAATTTGCCTCCCATATTTCTTCTGTGACTTTGATATAGCTTTTAAATGAAACTTACATCAGGAAGAGAGGCTTCATTAGATTTAAATTTTCAGGCCAAAATCTGTCTTTTAGGGATCCTTGAGGCAGAAAACTTAAGCCATTCTTCCTTGCTCTTTCAAAGGACATTAACTCACACAAGGGAGCATAATTTTCATGGATAAAGGCTGCTTTTTGACAGGCTCTTTCCCTCACTCAGCCTCATGCTTAGTTATTATTTTAAATCCTGTCTTTATTTTATTTATGAAATTATAAAATTATTAAAACAAATATGTAGAGTGCATAAAATATTAATCTGCTAATGATCCTTTTATATAATTTTGGGACCACATCTGAAACTCCCACAAATCCAACAAGCCATGAACCAAGAGGGAAGGTTTCCACATTTACTTTATGCTAAATGGAAAAGTTGTTTCTTGAAAAATTTTTAAAAACTGCTTGAAACTGAAATACTGAAATTTTATAGTGTCAAAAATCATTGATACTTTTCTAGTTTAGAATAGTATAATATTTTTGTATTAATGAAACTGAAAATAATTGCTTTTCCTGAGGATAAAATGCAAATATTTGGTGTTCTTCCACATCTAAAAATTTCTTAAGTGGTTTATGAAAAGCATAAAAACAATGAGTGTGGAAATCACCTAAAATTTAATGAGAGTAGGAACAATAACAATTCATACTCTTTACTGGAATCTTAAATAATTTCTATAATATAAACTAGTATTAATATTATTAATATGCCTTTGTTAAATATTCATTAAATATACATATATATAAATTTAAAATAACACACACCGTGGATCATTACTTCAGTCAAAATTTAAAAATTACATAAACTTGTATTTTATGGTTATGAATTTAATCTAATTATATACTGTTGTTTCTGTTTTTAAATTTTTCATTTATGAAATAAAATAAAAATTTAAAATAAGATCAAGTCATAAAGATATATATATAGAGATCCATATACATATGTACAGTTAGGAATTCACACATTATAACATCTATTCCTTTTTGTTACCAAATTTAAAAAAAAAAACTAAAAATTTATGATTCCATGTCTCACATTCTATTTAATTCTCTCAAGTGTATTATTTTTAGGATAATAATGACTGTTCTTGACAATTCAAAACCTAATTTTAAAAATTAAAAATCATTTTATTTTGTACTTGCTTGAGAAATTCTTAGTTTACACATAGACAAAAACATATCACCAAATAAAAATGAATGACTGAATCCATTCTGTTGTCTAATCTAGAACAAATATTTCTTCTGAGACACAACTGTATTTACATTTGAATTAAATTTTGAACCATGTACTACCTTCTTCACAAATTTGAACACTGCTGAAGTGACCGGAAACATTAAAGATTTTACTGTAGCATTTTGTAAGAATGATATCTAAATTATGGTGGATACAAACATATTTTTTCTAATTTTTTAAAAGAAAATATTTAACACTTGTTTTAAAGCATCATCATTATTAGGCAATAACTTTCTCTTCTGGCATGTACAGAACTATACTCTGAGCTAATGAGAATTCTTAAATGAATTTTTATACTTTTGTAAAATCAAAAAGTTCAAAAGAGATTATCAAAAAATATCACACAGATAAGGCATCAGATTGAATCTTCAATATGTTGATTGTCACCTTTACTGTGGAGAAAAAAAACTCCGATTTTGTCACTAATTGAAATACTTTATCATGTCATTACATTTCTTGGAAAATTAACTAAACTTACATCTCTGGTAATGATTATGACATGTCAATCTGATATAAGTTCATTATTTGGGAAATAAGTTGGTATACTAAATACGATTATCTAGGTTCTATATACAATTTTAAAAGCAAAATAAAAGCATTCTAAGAATATTTTTAAAAGTCATACTACTATGTACATTAAATATTGAACTAATAATTAATTTTGATGTTTTGCAATAACACAATAAAAGTAATTGTGGATGAGGACTCTTATATGTTGACAATCCTAAACTGGAAAGCTACACATTCAGTAATGTGATGGGTTAAAAGAAAAAGTGTATGTGTGTGTATGTGTGTGTGTGTGTGTGTGTGTGTGTGTGTGTGTGTGTGTGTGTGTGTTTGTTCAGTTTAGTAGAAAACTGGTGATAGAACTCAGAGGCATTTACTGAAAGGTGAATATGATCCAAGCACCAGAACATAATTTTCAAGAAACTGAATTTAAAAATCAATAAAGTTTGGACAACAAAATTGATGTAATCTATATTTCAAAATTGGTAGAATTCTAACGGTCATCACTTTTGAATTTTTATATATAACGGAACAAGATAAAAAAATTTCAGTCTCAGTAAAGTATTATGGGACTCGTATGTGGAAGTGAACATTCATCATGGAATTCCAATTAAAAACATAAAAGATGTCTTAAAAAATGGTAAATTATTCTACTTTGGTAGTACAAAAACATTAATCTGAAATAAAAGAAAATAATGAAAATGCTTGTCATCTCCAGTTCTTAAAAACTGAAATTAAAATTGAGTTCATGAATTACATTTTTTCTTTGTATATCCTATGATTTAGCAGGCACCAATCCTGAGTGAAAATATTCATTTGGTGAATATAAACTAAGAAAACCTCCTTTCCTGTTGTTCCCTTTCATATAGTTGGTCTGCCTCATATGGTCTTAGTGAGAGAGGAAACTCTTGGTCTTGCTGAGACTTGATATGCCAGGGAACTTTTCTATGAGGAGAAGGGGAAGGGGAAGGGGAATGGGGTTTGTGGGATGGGAGGGTAGTACTGTCAGGAGAGAAGAGAAGTGTCTGTGACCAGGCTGTAAATTGTTTAAATACATTGATTAATGATAAAAGTAATTCAAGCAGTGTGAGATTAAATACATGATGTAATCCAAAATAGTCCATTGTGAAAATTATGCTCAAAATATATTGTATTAAAAACTTTAAAACAATATATATTATATAAAAATAATATATAAAAAACATTTTTAATCATTGTTAAAAGCAAGAACTATACCTGAAATTATTTTAAAGAAAAACATATTTGTCAAGTTGCATAGCCGTTTAAATTTTTCATTAATGAGTACCAAATAGAAAAAGTGAATCAGATTTAGGGTAAATAATCATGTTTTTTGAGGAAAAAAATACATAAAGGCAAGGAAACATTACATATTTATAATAGATCAGATTCATTCTTGATCATGTTACACTGATTTGAGATAAGAATACATAATGAAAATGGGGTTTGAAATTATCTCTCATCCATATGTTGTTTTCATATTACATATTACTTTTTACAAGCAATATGTAATCTCTAACATTTGATAAATTGGGCTCTTGATTACTAAAATCCGTATGATTACACAAATATCCAATCTACTCACTTATCTTCAGAAGGAGTTCTTGCGATATTTCTGCTTGAGAATTCTTCAAGATGAATCTCATCACTCAAACATGAACTTGTTGTTATTTAATATACTTTCATTGATGTTCCAAATTTCCCAGGCTACAAGATTGACAGTACTTCCTGCATATTTGTCCACATAATCAGATTACAAATGTGAAGATGATCTAATCATTTTTCCTAATTCCTCATTTACCTTTCCTGCATAGATCAGAAACATAATAATTTCCTCAAGTTTCATCCCTTGTTCTCATTTGCTTTATCTGTGATTTAGTGAAAAAATTTCATCTACTGGCAAGAACTTTTTAAATAAATTTATTTATGATGCAATCAAGTTATTATTAAATATAAATCTTCAATATGAGAGTCATTTTCATGTATGTATGTATGTACATATAGCATATGTGAGAATGAGTATGTGTTTTCAGTCTTTGTGTAATATATCTAGGGCTTTGTATCTAGTTCAAAAACAAAATTTGTGTTCGGTTCTTCCTGTCCAACTGTACCTAATTTCCAGTAATCAAAATCAGATTTTCAAGCATCAGAATCCAAACCCTTTAGTCACTGGACAATCTTGTTTTTTCATTTGCAAATCTTAATTTTGTAAAATGTACTCACTGCCTGATGCATGCACCATGTTGGTTTCTATGCTATATTTAAATGGGAAAAATGTGAGAGTCCAGAGTAAATGAAGTTAAAAAACTTGATAGGGAATTACAAAAGTGTTCCAAAGTTATCTGACAAATGAAAGCTTAATAACTTCCACTAATAGAATAAAGACACACGATTTGCTCCATGAAAATCACATGTGTGTTTCATCAATACATGATAAAGTAGCTTGCAATCATGAAAATTAAACACAAGGAATAAAATATTTACAAGAGCCATGAGCTCCACCTAGAATCAAATATTCCCCTACATCATGATTGTGGCTTGATTGAGGCATGACTACAGCACCTGTCGAAAATTTTCTGTTTAACAGGCCTCACATATAATTAGAAAATTGCTGTTTTCCACAATAAATATAATTCCAATATTGCACCACTGAGAAAATCTTGTCAGGGTGTTAATATAACAATCTGTACGGTCCAATGATAAATAATACAACAGAACCATTTTTTCCCCTAATGGACATTATTACTCATTCTAAAATGATATCATAGTTAGTTGTCTTGAATTATTCTTAGTTTCTATCATTATCTTCTCTCCCCCTATCTTCAATTTGCCTTCTTCTTAAGTTTTAATAGCAGATCTTTTCCCACTCCACATTTATGTTTCCTGTGTACTATTATCACTATTAAATGAATAATCTTGGGGAATTGAGTGAAGGTAGCTTTTCATAATTGTTCTTCATACACTCCTCATTTTTGGTCATTAATCAACAGACATCACATTTGCCCATATACATTTTGCTAATTCAACAATTCTACCCAATATTTTCCTTGCTTATTTTGCTTACTTTTATATACTTTCTCTTGTCCCCCAAGATTCTGACTCCCAGTGGACAGATTTTTGTTTCCACATTATCATTTTAACATCAGATTAAATGTGCAAAATGAAAAGACTGAAAACTAGCAGCTATATATTTGAAAATTAGCCACTGGATGTTAGGGTTGTATACTGTGTTCTCTAGTATTCAGAGCAACAAGTGCTCTTAATTTATTTTATGTGAATTGACAGATAGGTAGGACATATTAAATACTGATTATGTACAAAAGTACAAAATGAATACTTACTAAACACAATATGCACATGTGTATATTAATAATTTTTATTCAAGTATAAAGAATAATTTTGGCCATTCATACTCACATCAATTTAAATGGGGATTTGAAGGGTACAGAGTTTTATAGATGATAGGTGCTGTATAATTTGGATTCTATAAGGAAACAGGTAGACACAATATGAAATAACATATTAAAAACGGTCATCTGAACAAAAGCAATCTACAGATACAATGAAATTCCAATCAACATTCCAATTTAATTTTAAAAGGCTTATAATAACACTCTACGTCATATTTACAAAAACCTCTAGGAAATCTTAAACAACCTTGTCCAATAAAAGGGCATCCGGAGGTATCTACATGCCTGATTTAGAGCTACAGAGCAATAGTAATACAAAACCACATGGTATTGGCAGAAAAACAGAAAGTTTAATCAATAAAATAAAACCAAAGACACAGAAGTAAACACAAGTAGCTATGAACACTTGATATTTAACAAACAATCCAAAATTATAAAATGGAAAAATAATAAGCCATTAACAAATGTTGCTTGATTAACAGTATGTCTTCATGTAGAAGAATGTAAACAGATCCAAATCTATTACCCTAAACAAAACTGAAGTCCAAGTGGATCAAAGTCCAAAAAATAAAATCTGATGCAAAAAGTCTAATAGAAGGGGAAGTGAAAATATCTTTGAAAGCATTTGTACCTACAACAGCTTGCTGAATAGAGCACCAAAAGTCAGGTACTAACAGTTATTATTAGTAAATGGGACCTCATAAAGCTGAAAAGCTTCTGTAAGTGAAATTACACCATCAAATGGAGAAAATGGCACCATAAGAATGAGAAAATTTCTTCCCTAACCCTTTGTCTAAAGGATGAGTAATATCCAGTCTATATAAATAATTCAAGAAACAAAATATCAACAAACCAAACCCTCCATTATAAAATAGGGTACAGAACTAAACTGAGAATTCTAAACAGAGGAATCTATAGTAGCTGAGAAGCACTTGAAGAAATATTCAGCCTCCTTAGTCATCAAGAAAATGCAAATCAAACTGACTCTGAGATTGTATCTTAAACCCATAAGAATAGCTGACATCAAAAAAAAAAAAAAAAAAAAAGAGGAGAGTATGTGGAGCAACAGGACATTGTTTTATTGCTGGTGGCCGTGTAATTTTATACAACTACTGTGGAAATTAATATGGAAGTTTCTCAAAAATTGGCAATAGATTTATCCCAAGACCAATCTATACCACTCCTTGGCATAGACTCAAAAGGAGCTACCCCATACCACAAGGACACTTGTTCAACTATGTAGCTTTCTTCACAATAGGTAGAAAATGGATACAAACAGACGGCCCTCAACCAAAAATTAAATAAAGACAGCGGGTACTTTTCACATGGAGTATTACTCAGCTATTAAAAGCAAGGACATCATACAATTTGGAGGAAAATAGATGAAACAAGGAAATATCATCCTGAGTATAGTGCCAAGATTCAGAAAGACAAGCATGACATGAACTCATGCTATGATCCACTGAACCAATGAACCTAAAGAAAAAGGGGGGGTCAAAGGGAGACTGCATGACTGTCACTCAGGTGGAAATAAGGTAGATATCAGAAGTAGAATGTGGTAGGGAACTGTGAGGGAGACCATATGGGGAAGGGAATGGGGGGGAATTGGATGTAATGAGGGGGTGAAAATTGTAAGAGAGAATAGAAAATTTGGGGGAACATTTCTGAGATAGAGGATGCTACCAAGATTTTATGGGCCAATCCCTAGCCAAAAATCTTAATGTATTGAGACATAGAGCCTGAAGTGGCCTGTGTATGCACCTCAACTTCCACTGGAGGAAAGGGAAAACCAACCTACCCACAAAACCTTCCACTCAAATGTTACCCTGCTCAGAAGAAGTGTAGGGATAAAAATGGAAAAAAGTTTGAGGATAAAAGCCAACCAATGTCGGTCATAACTTGCGACACATTTCATGGGAGAGATCCGACCCCTGACAGTATTGAGGATACACTTCTATGCTTGAAGACATGAGTCAAGTATAACTGTCTTCTGATACAGTTGATAGAGCAGCTGATAGAATGAGATGCAGAGACTCAGAGCCAAACAATATTCACATCTTGGCATTTATTTTGAAGAATGGGAAAAAGAATTGAGCGAGCCAAATGGGTTAAGGATACCACACGAAAGCATACCATGCAAAGTAAACGGTGACCAAAGGAATCACAGAGACTGAAGCAGCAACCAAAATGCACACATGATCTGGACGTAGACTCCTATATATATGTAGCAGATGTGCACCATGGTCTTCAGGTAGGTACCCTAACACAGAGAACAGGAGCTGTCTCTGACTCTGTGGTCTGCCTTTGCATCCCTTTCCCTTAGCTTGCATCCCTTGCCTGGCCACAGTTGAAGAGGACACTTTTCTTCCTGTGATGTGATGTGTCCAGGTGGGGTTGTACCAAATGTGGCCTCCACTTTTCAGAGAAGGGGAGGGTGTCATAGAGGAGAATTGTGGATAATTTGAAAGCAGAGCCAAATAAATGTTTATTATTAGGCAATAGCTGTTATAGTTGTATTTTCTAACCAACTATCAATCAATAAATACAGAGAGACATGTTATATTTTAAAATGCCCTTTTTTCACCTTGGTCAGGGCAAATACTAATCCTCTAAACCACCTCCCATATCTCCCTGTCAAATTCTCATGGTGTTTGCTTCTAGCAATTTCTACTGAGCTACCTCCCATTCATATTCTCAAATACTTGCCAATGTTCTCCATCTCGGCCAAATCCTCCATCCACACCAGCCATGTCCTTCTTTTCCTCCTCATCTATGGCAGCAGCCTTCTTCCTAACCTCACTTCTCCCCTTCCCAATGTTATATTCTGGTCTCTCACTGCTTCCTTTCCAAGATCCTCTCTGTCCCAAAAGCCTGTGAACCTTAGCGAAGTCCCTTCAATTTTCCCTGCCTACGAGATTTGGACTTTTAATGGTCAAACAGGACTAAGATTTTAGGCAAGATAGCAAACATTTTGGGGATATGTGAGTCTTCTCATTTGAGCAGCAACCAGACTAACCCCCCAAGAGAAGATTGAGTTGTAAATATGGGAATAGGAAGGGAGAAGCAAGAGGTGTGCCATCCCATTGTAAAGTGATTAAATAAATAGATTAATGAAAAAACCCTAAAACTGAAATAACAGTAAAGATTTATAAAAAAGTTGTAATATGTCCCCATATGTGTAAATGTGCATATATGCAAATATAATTATACTATTCAATATACATTTTTGTAGTATAATACTATAGAGTCAGTGTATCCTTTTGAACATAATTTAAACAATGCACTATCACTTGCAAAAACACCAGAGGATATTAGTGTAGTAGTACATTCTCGTAAAAGACAGAGAAAATAAGTGTACAATAAAAATTTGAGGTATGTTTTGTTTACTATTTTAGAGAATTAAGGACTGGCTACAAAAAAAAAGTTGGCTCCAATACCTTGCATTAACGATACAGGTACTGCTGAATGAGGAATCCTGCCCATTTTATACTGATTGGAGAACAATAAGAAGACAAAGTAGAGATCCAAGATGGCGGCGAGCAGTGTGGACCGCGTTTGGAGGCTCCAGTAAACAATTCAGGGAATTGCACAGATTTCTGAGCCAGGAACACCGAGGTCCGAACATCACGGCAGCAGGAGTGCTCCACGGTTCGGAGGGACCAGGGTGCGGAGGACCTGCGTGCCCCTGCACACAGGAGGAGCGTGGTTTTTCTCTGATCGGAGTGGCAGCGGCAGAGGCAGCAGCACCAGCGGCACCAGCAGCGGCGGCTGAGGTTTGCAGCTCATAGCCTTCCGGTGGAGGCGATTGGTGTGGTGGCTGGTGGGAAGTGCTGCGGGAGAGGGGACTCGGGGCAGGATTTGGGTCACGTGGAGCCTTTGGACCCAGACTGGACTCGGCAGACAGTTTGGCCCCAGAGTCCCGGGTACTGGCCCGGCCCAGCAAGCAATTCTGCCTGAGGCACTAACTCAGCGTGGCCATAGCTCCCCTGCTGTGGCGCAGGCTTAGTTGAGCTCGTAGCTCCACACTAAGCACCACCTCAGCTCAGCGGCAGCTCCCCTGCGGTGACACAGTCTGGGCGGAGCACATGGTTTCACCACAGGCACTAACTCAGAGCAGCTGTAGTTCTCCTGCTGTGGCGCAGGCTTGGTGACGTGCTCAGTTCCATCCTAGGCACCACTTCAACTCAGCGACAGCTCCCCTGTGGTGACACAGTCTGGGCGGAGCACTTGTTCCACCACTGGCGCTAACTCAGAGCAGCCGCAGTTCTCCTGCTGTGGCGCAGGCTGGACAGAGCTCTCGGTTCCACCAGCTCTAAGACTCTGGTTGGACACAGTGTGCAGTTTGAATCCAGAATTCCTGGCTGAGATTGGTGGTCAGTTCGGGCCCTGAGTCAATAACTGACCACAGCACGCACTTTGGGCCAAAAGGCCCTAGCGGAGCTTGGTGCGTAGTCCCAGCCCAAAAATTCTGGCTGGACCCTGTGTGCATTTTGGGCCCAAAATCCCTAGCTGAGCTCGGCAGACGGTTCAGGCCCTGAGAATCTAGCTGAGTTCTGCCCGTGGTTCGGTCCCAGTGCTCCTGGCTGGACTTGGCAGGGAACACAGAAGGCTGTGAATACCTTGGCCTGACCCAACGCTCATTCAGAGACCCAGAACAATTGCAGGATCCACAGCAGAGGGGGACTGAGGATCACTAGCTGTGAGAGACCAGAACAACAGGGCTAACCTCCTAACATCCACACCAGTGAAGCTTTGAGCTCGCAGCCTAGGGAAATCGTGAGAAAACAAGTGAATCTATTGTCAGACACCCTCCATTCAACTCTGGAAGCTACCCAACAAAAACAAAGACAGCAAGATGTCTAAAGGACAATGAAAAAGCATACGCAAAAAACCCCAAAACAACATGGCGTCTCCAGTTTCCAGCTATCCCAAAGAAAACAACCCAGAGAACTCAAATACAACGGAAATACAAGAAAATGACGTCAAATCCTTAGTAATGAGGATGATAATGGAGGAAACAAATAAAATTCGTAATCAAATGCAGGAAGACGCAGACAAACAGGTGAGAGACATAAAAGAAGCACATAGAGTGGAACTGGAAAAATTGCAGGAAAATGCAAACAACCAGATGAAAGAAATAAATAAAACGGTTCAAGCTCTGAAGACCTATAAAGAGGCAATGGGAGAAACTCAGGAATATACAAAAAATCAGATGAAAGAAATCAAAAAATCAGTTCAAGATCTGAAAATGAAAATGGATTCAATGATAAACACACAGACAGAAGAAAAACGAGAATGTGAGACCTCAGAGAAGAAGACAGCAACGCAGAGGTGAGCTTTTCTAACAGAATCCAAGAGATGGAAGAACGAATCTCAGGGCTAGAAGATACAATCACAGATATTGAATCAACCATTAAAGAAAATGCCAAATCTGGAAAACTCCTGACACAAAACATCCAAGAAATTAAGGACACCATGAAAAGAAGAAATTTGCGGATAATAGGCATTGAAGAAAGAGAAGACATCAGACTCCAGGGCCCAGAAACTATTCTCAACAAAATCATAGAAGAAAATGTCCCCAATCTAAAGAAAGAGATGCCTATAAACATACAAGAGGCCTACAGAACACCAAATAGAATTGACCAGAAAAGAAAAACTGCCCGCCTCATAATAATCAAAACACAAAACATGCAGAACAAAGAAAAAATATTAAAAGCTGCAAGGGAAAAGGGCCAAATAACATTTAATGGTAAACCTATCAGAATTACACCCGACTTCTCAGCAGAGACCATAAAAGCCAGAAGGGCCTGGACAGAGATCCTGCAAACCCTAAGAGAACACAGATGCCAGGCCAGACTCCTTTACCCAGCAAAATTATCAATAACCATTGATGGAGAAAACAAAATATTCCATGACAAAAACAAATTCAAACAGTACCTATCCACAAACCCAGCTTTACAGAAGGTACTAGTAGGAAAACTCCATCCCAAAGGGTCAAGCTACAACCAAAACTACCCAGGAAATAGATAACTATCCCATGGCAAAAACACAACTACACAAACGCTCGACTGGAAACAACATCAAAATTAAGACTCTTAACAGTCACTGGTCATTAATATCTCTCAACATCAATGGCCTCAATTCTCCAATAAAAAGACACAAACTAACTGAATGGGTACATAAACAAGATCCAACATTATTCTGCATCCAAGAAACACATCTCACCCATAATGAAAGGCATTACCTCAGGGTAAAAGGTTGGAAAAAATATTCCAAGCTGGTTGATCAGTGGAATCGAATCAAAGACCCAGATATCAATCCACACACATATGGTCACTTGATTTTTGACAAAGAAGCCAAATCCATTCAATGGAAAAAGGATAGCATCTTCAACAAATGGTGCTGGTCTAACTGGAGGTCTATGTGTAAAAAAATGCAACTGGACCCATATTTGTCACCTTGCACAAAACTCAAATCCAAGTGGATTAAAGATCTCAACATAAAACCAGAGACACTAAGCCACTTAGAAGAAAAAGTGGGAAAGAGCCTGGAACATATTGGCACAGGAGACAACTTCCTGAACAGAACACCAACGGCCCAGGCCTTAATGTCAACCATTAATAAATGGGACCTCATGAGGCTGAGAAGCTTCTGTAAGGCAGGAGACACTGTCAAGAGAACAAAGCGACAGCCTACAGACTGGGAAAAAATCTTCACCAACCCTACATCTCACAAAGGTCTAATATCCAAAATATATAAAGAACTCAAGAAATTAAACACCACCAAACCGAATAACCCAATTGAGAAATGGGGCTTGGAACTAAACAGAGAATTCTCAACAGAGGAGTATCAAATGGCTGAGAAACACTTAAAGAAATGCTCAACCTCCTTAGTCATCAGGGAAATGCAAATCAAAACAACTCTGAGATTCCATCTTACACCCATCAGAATGGCTAAGATAAAAAACTCAAGCGACACCACATGCTGGCGAGGATGTGGGGAGAGAGGAACACTCCTTCATTGCTGGTGGGAATGCAAACTAGTACAGCCACTTTGGAATTCTATCTGGTGCTATCTCAGAAAAATGGGAATAGGGCTTCCTCAAGACCCAGCTATTCCACTCCTTGGAATATACCCAGAAGATGCTCCAGCACACAACAAGAAAATTTGCTCAACCATGTTCATAGCAGCCTTATTCATAATAGCCAGAACATGGAAACAGCCTAAGTGTCCCTCAGTAGAAGAGTGGATAAAGAAACTGTGGTACATATACACGATGGAATACTACTCAGCTATTAAAACCAAGGAATTCCCGAAATTTGTGGATAAATGGATTGAGCTAGAAATGATCATAATGAGTGAGTTAACCCAGAAGCAGAAAGAATCAAATGGTATATACTCACTTATATCTGCATACAAGCCCAAGGGGCATGTCCCACAAAAGCCTTCACTTACCAGGAAACTTGGACAGAGGGGAAGGGATCCTATTGGGACTCTAAATGAGAGACGCATGGGAGAACAGCAAAATAAAAGGATCCAGAGGGTCCTAGAAATCTACAAGTAGAACAATATGATAGGCAGATTTGGGCCCAGGGGTCCCGCTCAAACTAAGGCACCAGCCAAGGACAATACAGGAGGTAAACTTTAAACCCCTTCCCAGATCTACCCAATGGTCAGAATATTCTCCACAGTTGAGTGGAGAGTGTGATACGACTTTCTCACATACTCTGGTGCCTCACATTTGACCATGTCCCCTGGAGGGGGAGACCTGGTGGCACTCAGAGGAAGGACAGCAAGTAGCCAAGAAGAGACTTGATACCCTATGAGAATATATAGGGGGAGGTAATCCCCCTCAGGAACAGTCATAGGGGAGGGGAATAATGGGAAAATGGGGGGGTGAGGAATGGGAGGATACAAGGGATGGGATAACCATTGAGATGTAACAAGAATAAATTAATAAAAAAAAAGAAGTAAAAGTACAAGTCATTAGAAAATGCATATTTTCACACCCCAAACTTCACATATGGTCTAAACTGTTGTATGTGACAGTCTTAAAACCAACGCCTGAGCATGTAAGTAATAGATCTCTACAATTTACAAACTATACAGAATTCTTAATGATGAACATCTATAGTGATGATTTAAAACATCTCATGCAAATGTTTCAGAAATGTTAACATAAAAGAAGTATTGAATTATAGGCAATAAATCAACATGATTTGGTGCATTCAGAAAATTATTCCCTGGTTAAGTAGAAAATTGTGCAGATGGCTTCAGAAAGACCTTCATTAGAAGCAGCTTTATGGTGAGCATCACGGTTTAGAAGTCAAGTCCCTCTTTCTTCAGTTTACTGTAGTCAACATTGACTGAGTAGAACTTGTATTGGTCATTGGGAGCCAGTTTGTCCCAAGGCTCTGGGTTCTTCTTCCTGTCTCAGCTGACCTCTGGATTGAACAATGCCAAGTGCATCCCATAGAGCACTTCTCCAGTACATCCTGCACCAGTGAATATGAAGAGAGGTATTGAGCTGGGATGCTTCTTGGCTTGCCTGAGGATCTGGCGGTGCATGTTTGTGCCAGAAGCCTACCTCCTCTGAGAAAAGAAAACAAGAACGGGACACAAACCGGAGTTACTATTTTTATAGATAGATTTTTTTCTTAATTTTATTGGTATTTTGTTGTTTCCATATTAATTTGTAAGTTGTTTAAAATAAATATGTAAGTGGCTTCAATTACTTTTTGCTGAGTTGGAGAACATGTTTTATTTTGATATTTGTTTGGTCTTTCAGTCTGTCTTTCTGTCTTTCTTTCTTTTTAAATATCTGAATATAGCCTTCTGCCACCTAAATTTCATTTTTCTCTATCTGCCCATGCTTGGCTACTAACTGTAAATATGGAAGTCTTCCATGAAAGGGTTCTGGCCTGCCATTCCCAGCCTCCTTGACTTGTTTTGTGTGTGTAACTATATTCAATTAGGGGGGCATGGAGAGATGGCTCTGTGGTTAAGGGCGTTGTTTGCTCTTCTAGAAATCCTGAGTTCAGTTCCCTGCAACCACATGGTGGCTTGCACCTACTTATAATGTGACCTGATATCATCTTCTGACCTGCAGATAGAGTACTCATATGTAAAGGATCGAGATTTTAAAAAAAATCCCTTGGATAGGGCGCTTTATAGAAAAACTTCAAACAAATAAGCAATGGGTCATCCCTGAATTGAAACAAAGAAAAGAAATTTGTAGTTCTTTTGGTGAAGCACCTCAAAATTTAAGGAAAGGATTAAAGTACAAATTTAGTTCGTTTTATTCATAGTTGTATTCAAATTAGCATATGAGTTTTAGCAACTAAGGAAAGGAAAATTGCAAGGATAGAGAAAAAGTTATTTTTGTTTGTTTGCTTGTATTTTTGTTTTGTTTTGTTTTGTTTTGTTTTGTGTATACCTCCAGCTATCCTGAAAAATCACTATGTAGACCAGGATGTTTTTTTCCTCTTGAGTGCTGGGATTAAAGGCAAGCACCATCACACCTGGCCTTGTGAGTTTCCTTTGTTTTGTTTTTTATTAGTTCTTTTATCTTGCTTGGAACCTAAAATCCTTTGTTGTTTCAATTCCTTTATATTTTATCCAATAGTTTTGTTGGGGAAGATATAATTGACTATGTCAAATCAGACCAAAATTGACTGCCTCTTATACTCATGAGCAATAATTCAGAATTATGACATTTAGTAGCTAACCTAGGATTCATGATAGTTTATTTTTATCCACTTCCATTTTATTTTACCTTTATTTAAGGTTTAAGTTTTGTTTACCATTCAGTCACCAAATCGTATTTTCTAGACTTTATTTTTAAATTTTTTTAACTGAAGAAATTTTCAACATTCTTTTGTTTTTTGTTTTTTGTTTTTTGTTTTTTGTTTTTCTAGACAGATTTTCTCTGTAGCCTTGGCTGTCCTGGATTCTCTCTGTAGCCCAGGTTGGCCTTGAATTCACAGAGATCAGCCTGCCTTTGCTTCCTGAGTGCAGGGATTACAGGCATATGCTCACTACACCTAGCAAAATTTTCACCATTCTTCTTTTTTAAATATATACATTAATTTTATTGCACATGTGTAAAACAAGCTACATACAGCAGGGAGAACCATGTGACAATCATGAGAATACTGACTTGGTCATCTGCATTCGTCTCCTTTGAAGTAAGTGTTTTTCCTGTCTTTTTGGGTCTAGATACTGAATGAGATTCACTATCTATCTTATTTCAACTCTAATAGCTTAACTTCCTTATCTTGATCTAAAATGACCTTGTCCGTTAACCAGCTAAACTTGGTCATAGAACTGTATTATTTTGTCTTCAATGCCCCTCAGAGACTTGAGAAGGAATAAAACTTAAATTCCTGAGTGAACCAGCAGTGTGGGTTAGCAGTTTCCAAAATGTACAAATTGACTTAAGACAGTTTACTTCCTGACCTGTCCTCCAATACACTGTATAATGTTGGAGACTCATCTTCAGCTTTCTGGTTTATTATTTCTGCCAGACTTGTTCACAGGGCAGGAACTATTGAAGACTTGCTTACCCTGACTTCGCAGAGTGCGGCCATAGACTCTGCCTTCATCTAAATTGCCCATTTTTAGTCTGATTCTGTTAATGGTGGAACGAGGACATTTTGCCCAGCCATTATTTTGCCACCTTTGAAGCCATGTCCATAAAGAGGCTCTTGGATACTCATCTTCTTTGAGGTTGGCTGGTTGTTGTCAGGAGTTAACTTTTCCTGTTGTCAAAGAAATTTAGGATTGTGAGAACAACTTTAAATACCATATTCTGTGTGTCTCTGAGGCTTTTGAAGACCTTATTCAACTATTTTACCTCATATATCGATATAGTCATATCTATATGTTAGACTTAGGATATATATTCTCATGTTAAAATCTGCCAGTTATTTGACATGCCCATGTTTTGTATCAATATATTGAATTATATAGCAAGGACTTAGACGTACCCTTCATTATAAGTAGCAATTAAGCCCTTAAGTTAGGGAGAAGGTTCAATCATCTAGCTTTTTTTTTTCTATCCTCCCTCTATGTTCCTAAATCTTCCTTTCATTCTTTACAGCTCCCATCTACTTGCCTACGTATGCAAGATAAAGGCAAAGAGAGACGTTCCTGTGTTTCCCCTAATTTTTTCTCTGTATAAGACCAATATTGACTTATGACCACCTCCCGATGAGAATAAGCAGTTGTAGATTAGGCAAACACACAGCAACCTATACAACTGCCCCCCTCTTAATGGAGTTGACCATCAATCTCTTAAGGTTTCTTCAGGTTCAATTGGGGCACGTAATACTTTGGAGTGTGCCCCCCAAATTTGGAGGGAATGGTTAAGCAATCTAGTGATTGCATTTGTGGTTCAGTTTTTAAATGTTGAGAGATTCCAGGCTTAGTAGGAGATTGAAATGGTAGTTCTAATCTGATCAGATGTTTTCTACAATGTTGTTCAGGATGTTGTCCAACTCTGATGAGTAAAAGGAACAGAATCATCCAGGGCTGGATCTAGGAGGATGCAGGATGTCAGTGTCCATTGTGCTGGTGGGATTGATTCCTCTCAGGTCCGATCCAGCTGGTTATTTTGTTCTCAAAACACAACCTCTTACAAGTATTATGCAGTTCTAACATTATAATTGTATGAGCTGTGTGGGATGCCCAGAACAATTAGCGCTAGTTTTCTGGTCATTTTATGGGTCTACGTAAAGCATTTAAAAATCTTCCTTCTTTCCTTACTGGTAATGGCTTCTAATAGTAATTCACAGAGATTCTGTGGTCTGCATGAGGCCTCTCTATGCCTATATATTTATAGAATTCTAGTTACATGTTATGTGTGTGTATATATATATATATATATATATATATATATATATATATATATATATATATATATATATATATATTCCAAAATAGGGTTTCTGTGAATAACAACCCTGCCTGTCCTGTCCTCCAAATTGTTTGTAGACCAGGCTGACTTCAGCCTCACAGGCATCCACCTGCCTCTGCCTCCCTAGTAGTAGGATAAAAGATGTGCACAACCATGACTGGCTTTTCTTTGAAATTTTAGAACTAAATTTCCTGCTACATTTTCCTTCCAAATGCTGTCATTAAATGTGTGTACCTGAATGAGAACACGGTTACCTTAAATTGAGTGACTTCATCTCACTGACACTTTAGCATATCATATCTTTTGTGTGTTCTACCTTAATTACTAGTTAGATTTTTTTGTCAATTTAATTGTTTACTTTCATGTCAATGTATTCCAACCAGAGGACTATATCTTCTTACGTTCTTGTTATACATTTGGATAGGACTATGATTTAGTGGAAAATGTGTTTTGTTACCAAACATTTGCAGTGCAATAATGATTTCTATGGAAGTTGAGTTGTGTTTAGATATATAACATCTATTTTAGAAAAGATCTTTCAACTGTTATAAGTACTTTATTGTGCTTAAGATAATTAGGTAACTGGAACATTTTTTATACACCTAACCTGGTATGATTATGACTTAGAATATAATTTTTGTATAAGTAGAAAGTTAAGGCGTTTATATGCCTTGATTTTTTAAAGACAAATGAACTATTTTTATATTTCTAGAACATAGTGTAATTTACAGAATTTCCTGAAGGTAAAAAATGGAGAAAATGAATAGTATTAATTGTAATTGTAAGTATATTTTGATTATCTATGACCATTTTTGTCCTTTAAAAAATATATGTTCATATTTTTTTTCATGTAGATATACTGAATTTTACTCTATAAAGGTGGTCATTTCATTAACATTGCAAGATTGCTTCAGATACAACTCAGCATACATGTCAAGAATACACAAAACCCTGCATTCTTATCCCCATAGTGGATAATCTAGATATGGCTGGTACATACCTATATAATGCAGCATTGTGGAGCAAGAAACAATCATCAGAAGTTCATGATCAAGCTGGACCCTGTCTCAGTAACTTTGAGAAGCTGGTTAGTTTTATTGTATTTAATTAAAATGGAGCTTGCCATGATGGCACAGGCCTTTAATTACAGTACTCAGTGAGGCAGAGGCAGAGAAATCTCTGTGTTCATGTCAAGCCTGGTCTTCAAAGCAAGAACAGGACAGTCAAAGCTACAGAGAAGAAAACTTTCTCGAAAAAATAAAAATAAAAATAAAATAAAATACATAAATAAATGGAAAAACAAATGAAGTAAGGCCAGGCACCTTTTCTTCCAGTCATACTGTGGAATAAAATTATTGCAAATGCAATATTTCATAATGTTCCTTAATCAGCTAATATTTTGGCCATGTAACACTGGTGCCTCAATACTAGTAAATTAGAAAATAACTGATACCTTATATGTAAATATTGAAAATATAATGCATTGAATGATAGATCATTGAAACTGTTATATTTACTGTTAAAAGAATAATAACCGTATTTTGTTCAAAATGTCAAAAATTTAAAGCTACATGTTTATTTTCTACAAATAATGATAGTAATGTTTATTTGCCTAATTACACTGTTAAGTTCTAATTTCAATCAAAGGCATAAAATAGATTATTGTCATGATATAATCATGCAACTTGAGTGTAATCATGCCTTAGGTACTTTGGTAGCAGGAAACCTTGCGACTTACATGAACAGTGTAAGATTATATGCTAGAGGTACATATGATAAGCTATAACATTTATTTTTTATTTCGTGAAAAAAATCATACTGTTGATTTCATGAATTGTAAAAGTCAGTTAAACAACTATGGAAAATGGATTCTAGTACCTTCTTCCAGACAAAAGGTTATAAATTTTAACATTCTGCATAAATGGCATTAGCATAGTAATATTATTTACTTTAAATATTTTTATTCTTATGTCTATGTGTGATTTGACTTCTTGTGTGACTGATCCTCCTCATATGTGCCTGGTGTAATTTAGTGGCTAGAAGAAGGTGTCAGATCCACTGAAATTGAAGTTACTAATGGTTGTGAGTGGGTTCTGGAAATTAAATTTATAATCTTTGCAAAAGCAAAATGTATTCCCAACTGCTGACTCATTTTTAGAACATCACTTAATCTAATTCTGTTAAATTATCTTTACTACTAAAACTAAAAAAGCAGAATAAACAAAATAGCATGATACAATCTTAATTATTTGATGATAAGAAAGAACTCAATCCATTTATCCACAAATTTTGGGAATTCCTTGTTTTTAATAACTGAGTAGTATTCCATAGTGTATATGTACCACAGTTTTTTTATCCATTCTTCTACTGATGGACATTTAGGCTGTTTCCATGTTCTAGCTATTATGAATAAGGCTGCTATGAACATGGTTGAGCAAATTTTCTTGTTGTGTGCTGGAGAATCTTCTGGGTATATTCCAAGGAGTAGAATAGCTGGGTCTTGAGGAAGCCCTATTCCCATTTTTCCGAGATAGCACCAAGTACATTTCCAAAGTGGCTGTACCATTTTGCATTCCCACCTGTAATGAAGGATCATAATGAGTGAATTAACACAGAAGCAGAAAGACTCAAATGGTATATACTCACTTATATCTGCGTACTAGCCCAAGCGGCACGTCCCACGAAAGCCTTCACTTACCAGGAAATTGGGACAGAGGGGAGGACATCCTATTGGGATTGTAGATGAAATAAGCATGGGAGAATAGCAAAGTAGAAGGATCCAGAGGGTCCTGGAAACCTACAAGTAGAACATTATGATAGGCAGATTTGGGCCCAGGGTTCCCGCGCAAACTAAAACACTAGCCAAGGACAATACAGGTGGTAAAATTTAAATCACTACCCATATCTAGCCAATGGTCAGAACATTCTCCACAGTTGAGTGGAGTGTGGGATATGATTTTCTCACGAAGTCTGGTGCCTCACATTTGTCCATGTCCCTTTGAGGGGGAGACCTGGTGGCACTCAGAGGAAGGACAGCAGGTTACCTAGAAGAGACTTGATACCCTATGAGCATATACAGGGGGAGGTAATCCCACTCAGGAACAGTCATAGGGGAGGCGAATAATGGGAAAATGGGAGGGAAGGAAGATTGGGAGGATAGAAGGTATGGGATAACCATTGAGATGTAACAAGGATAAATTAATAAAAAAAATCTTAAAAAAAGAAAAAAAAAAGAAAGAACTCAATACATATGGAGGTTTATTTCAATCCAGTCATTTTCTCCTTTTTACTCTAAAGTTAAAGAACTGTGGAAAATGAAGGGCTGCAGTACTATCGGAAGCTTTAAATGGACATGTCACTCTAAATATTACACAAACTAAACTCTAGACTAGTTTTTATTGATCTAGAAATGAACATAATTGGTGAGTTAAACTAATGTCCTTGAATTGTATCCAGTTTTGTTGTTGCTCCTGTTGACTTTACATATTTTAGGTATTAGCCTGCTATAGAATATGTAACTGATAAAGTTATTTTTCCATTCGATAGCCCGGCATTTTTTCTCAATGATGGTGTCCTTTGGCACACAGAAACTTTTGCAAATGTGTCCTCAGGATTTCCTGGATTTTCCTGAGAGACTGTTGTGATGTTCCATTTATTCTGTTATTAATTTGAATATTTTCTATCTTTTAATTTAGCTAGGGATTATCAATCTTACTAATTTAAAAAAATTTTTATTCCCCCCAAAGACTTTGTGGGCATTGGTATTAATATGCAGCTTATGTCATAGTGGTCTAGTAGTACAGAGTATTATCTCAGTTCTTGTATCTGATGCTTTTTGGCCGGTTTAAGAAAAAACTTTCATGAGTTACTAAGAACAAAGTTTGTGTGTGTGTGTGTGTGTGTGTGTGTGTGTGTGTGTGTGTGTGTGTGTGTGTATTTAGGTGAGATGTTCTGTAAGTATCTGCTAAATACATATAACTTATGGTGATATATATTGCCAGAATTTCTCAGTTTAGTGTTTGTCTGAATGACATGATTAATGCTGAGATTGGGATACTGAAGTTACACAATTTCACTGGGAGAGATTCAATATTTGATTTTATCTTTAGTATAGTTTTTTAATTGAACTTTGTGTGGCTTTATATTTGATACATAGATGTTATACATAGATATTGTAACCTGCAATATCCTCTTTGTTGTTGGCATTATTTTAAGATTTTATTTTTTATGTATATGAGTGCTCTATCTGCATGTACACTGACCTACTTGCAAGCAAGGACAGGACATTAGAGGGTATAGATGGTTTGAGCCACCACATAGTTGCTGGGACTAGAACTCAGGATGCCTGGAAGAGCAGACAGTGCTCTTCACCGATGAACCATATCACCAGCCTACTGTTGGTTGGTTTTTACTGCTGAATGATATGTAGTGTTCTTTCCTATCTCTTCTGATTTCAGTTGAAGACTAATATTTCAGATATTAAAATCGCTACAACAGCTTGTTTCATAGGTTCCTTTTTCCTTTCTGGTAAGGTGTATTTCTTCAACGCCATTAAAAGTTTTTTTTAAAATCCTGTTTACTAATCCATTCTTTTTATGTCTTTTTATTGGTAAGTTGAGATTATTAATTTTGAGAATTTATATATAAACATTGTTTACTGATTCTGTTATTTTATTGTTTTTCCCCTTCACTTGACCTACTGGTTATATTTGGTTTTATCATTGAATGTTTTTTGTTTCCACGTATTGTGAGACAATATTTTACTGGATATGGTAATATGTGGCTGACTAGTTTATAGAACAACCACCAGGCTCTTCTGCTTCTTAAGATCATCATTGTGAAGTCAAGTACTACTGCAATGGGTCTGCCTTTCTTTGCTCTTGGAATTTTTTCTTTACAGGTTTAATGTTCTTTGTTCTGATTATTATATGCTAATAGGAACTCTTTTTCTGGTCTTTTATATTTGGTATCCTTGGTAGATTCTTCTGATTTTAAGTTAGAAAGTTTTTCTTCTGTGATTTTTGTTGAAAATGTATATTGTGCCTTTGGCCTAAGTTTCTTCTTTTTTTGCTTCTATTGTAATTTTGGTCTCTATGAACCTGAATGTTAGACTGAGATTTCCATTTCTTCTATCTTGTCCTCAGTGGCTGAGATTCGTTCTTTCATGTCTTGTTCTTCATTGGTGAGGTTTTTGTTTGAATTCAATATATTCCTTTAAAGTTTATTTCTTGTTTCATTTCAGTTTGGGTTTTCTCTATTGAGTATGTTTCTATTTTCAAGTCTTGAGCTGTATTCATTATTTCATTCCATTGTTTGTGTTTGTGCTTTCATAGACTTCATTAAGGGAATTATTCACATCGTTTTTAAGGTCCTTGCATATAATCAGTCACTTTTGTCTCCCTCTTTTGGTTTTTAAAACAGAGTTTGACTGTATAGTCCTGACTGTTATGGAATTGGCTTTGGGTTCCCAGGTGGCCTCAATCTCAGAGATAGTTCTGCTTCTTCCTTCAGTGCTGTGATTAAAAATATGACCCCAGGTGAATGAAGTTATTTTGTTTTAAAAGAGGTGGAGTCTCTAGTGAGTAGAGCTGACATGGAAAGAAAGACACATTTAAGTAAGTTGTTAGGTAAAGATAAGGTTGTTAGGTTTTGGGTAAGAATTAGACATTATAGTGAAAAATGAGATACACCAAGTTGCCTGCCAGGTTAGCCATGGTATCATTGTTTTAGTAAATTAAGAACTCTAATGCAGGTGGAATGTTTTTCCATGTGTTACAACCTAATGAAATAATGGGAATGTGCTAGAATGAAGGGGCAATAATGTCCATAAGAGGAGTAATACTGGGTCTGCACCAAATTTAGATATAGTGTCCCCATAATGGAGGTAGTGTGGGAGGAGAGGCCTAGTAAGCTGTTTTCTACAAGGCTCTCGATGAGAACAGAGATCATATTGAAGGACAGAAGGGAGAGTGGGACTTCTTCATTCAGTTCTCTTCTTCACAGATGCTGTCTTTTCTGTCACTGCAGAACTTATAAAAAACAATCCAAACTTATAGAACCATATCTATTTTAATACTGAAATGTGAAAGATTCTGAGTGGATTTATTGAATAGGCGAGAAAATATATGCACGTGTGTTTTATTTTTTAAAAAAGAACAGTTAATAAAGAGTACAAGTTTACATGTGTTCTTATCTCTATGACTTCAAATCTCCTTGATTGAGAGCCCTAAAGATTCTAACAAATTTCCTTATCAAAAGTAAACTGTTTAGCATTTTGTTTGATTTTATTTCTGATATGTTTGACAGTAACTGAAGGTCCTGCTTCCAAGATAGTCTAGCACAAAGTAATATATGCACTTCAGTGTCACAGTACTCTTTGGGACCTTTATTCAGATCCTGTTTGCATTTCTGGATCACCTCTCTTGATCCTAAACATGACCACAGATTCATATTTATATTTGTATTATTCCATAAATCAGGAACTCTGATGCAAACTAAATATGGAAACTGTCCAGATTGAAATTTATATCATTTAAGAGCTAGGTATCTTTTGAAATATGTCAAACATTATCATTATGATTTTTACATTTATAGAAAAGTAACATATAGTTGAATTGTAATTAAAACAGAGATAATATCAAAATGATTTTCTATTCTTTCAATAAATATTCATTTGTCCCAGATGTACTTAGTCTCTGTTACATTTATTGATAGTTTTGTTTTAACTTTCTTACATGTATTACAATATGCTAATAGTGTATCCTTTTGTACAATATACAATTGCCAATGTAACACAGTCTTTATTAATTTTATCCTAGTTTTTATAGTTTTGGGGGTATGATTTTTTGATTTGGGGAAGTGGTTCTTGGTTCTTTGGATTGTGTTTGGTTGGATTTTTGAGACAGGCTCTCACTGTGTAGCTCTGACTAGCTTAGACCTTGATATGTAAATCTGCTGGTCTCAAACTCAGTTTGCCTTTGTCTCCTTGAGTACTGGGATTGATGTCATGTCACCATGCCATCTCTTACAATTTTCTTTATGCTATTTTTTCTTTCAACAGACACTAGAGATATTAGTGTATATATTATGTTATGAAAGGGAATCTAAAGCATTTTATTTATTTTATACTTGAAAATGTAAAGGATTTCAGTCTATTCTACTTCTAAGTTACTAATGTGTTCATAACCATAACAGGAAGTATGGCTTTTTAAAATACTTGATCCATGCTAAATATTCAATAATTACAGTGATTTTATAAAATTTAATAGCATATTTTCTGTAATGTAAGTGAGTGAATGTAAACACAGTTTGCATTAAAAAATATTTTCTGTAAGTTGTCAGAATAGAGCATAACAAAAGAAAATGTATTGGGAAATAGATACTCCAGAGGAAAGTTATACAAATAATTTATTATTTTTTAAATTTTACAATTAGGCAGATTAATATTTATGTCTATATTCTCAGTACTTTGATGGCTAAGGGAGGTAATTTCTGGTAGTTCAGGGACAGCCTGGTCTAAATACACTGAATTCCCTTTCAGCAAAGGCTACACAGTAAAATGTTCCCTTAGAAAACAAACAAACCAACAAGATACATTTGGAAGATTATGTATTTACCAACTTAAACTGTTTTCTGTCTATATGTAGAGAAATTCTATGAACTATTACCCAATTATTTGATAATAACTGATTATTTCTGTAATTTGTTTGCTATGTTTGGCAGTGGATTCATGTAATCAAAGTATTTCTAATATGCAGATCATGAAGACTATGACCCAAAAACTCTAAGACAAGGAAGTAGATACACTCATATTCAAGAAACTGAAGAATGGTTTAATTTCCTCAGGTGTGTTTTGATGAGTAGCTGTGATCTCTTTAATTCACAGATAAAGAGGTGGCTAGCTTAAAAGTTACTGTAGATGTAGAAATTTCAATGTATGAAAGACTGGGGCAAGCAAACTAGGAAAAAAGAAAGCATCTATGACAAAACTTTTTGAAGAGCATGTTTTATTTTTATATTTATTTGGTCTTTCTTGGTATCTTTTTGTCTGTCTTTCTTTCTGTCTTTCTTTTTTCTAAATATCCGAATGTAGCCTTCTGCCACCTGAGTTTGTTTTTTCTGCATCTGCCCACGCCTGGCCACTAACTGTAAACAAGGAGGTCTTCCATGAAGGTGTTGTGGTCTGCCATCCCCAGTCTCCTTGAATTTGTTTTGTGTGTGTAACTATATTCAATTAGGGTGGCATGGAGAGATGGCTCAGCGGTTACGGGCTGTTCTAGAAGTCCTGAATTCAGTTCCCAGCAACCACATGGTGACTCACAACTACTTATAATGTGATCTGACACCCTTTTCTGGCATGCAGATAGAGTACTCATATGTAAAGTAAATAAATAAACCTTAAAAAAACAATATTCATTTAAGAGAGTGTGAACAAACATATACTTACCCATATATAACCACAACCAGGCCAAAGTAAGTCATTTTGTTCTGAAATTGATACTAGGATTAAGTAAGGGAGAATGTGTGAAGAATTAATTAAAGCAGGAGGAAAGAATCAAGGCTGCTGTTTCCACAAAGACTATGCAAGATGGGTAACAAGTCACAAACTTTAGAAATCTAGAGTGTACCTCACAGGCTTACTGGTAGCTTAACAGGAACATGACCTTTGGAAAAATTCATTTATTTATTATTTATACAATATTCTGCTGCATGTGAGCCAACAGTCCAGGAAAGGGCATCTTATCACATTATAGACGGTTGTCAGCCACAGTTTCATTGGTGAGAATTGAACTCGGGACCTTTGGAAGAAAAGCCAGTGTTCTTAACCTCTGAACCATCTCTCTAGGCGGAAAGTAACCCTTTTAAATGTCTGTAGTTCAGATGGTCAGAGCCTCTTCCAGGCACTCATGTAGTCCAAGAATCTCCTCTTTCACCTGTCCTTACTAATGCATGGATAGGTTGATGTATTTGGTCATTTTCAGAGATTTCCTTGCAGACTTTAGTTTTTTAGTGCCTGAGCTTAAGAGGTTCACCTGCAAAACTCCTATTGTTTCATATCGCCCCACTTTAACATCCTGTGTTTTAAGGAACTTCCCTCCAATGCAAGTTTTAATTGTTACTTGCAAATCAATTTGTTGTTGTTCTGTTTTCAGGTCCCATCAATGTCAGTTTTAGACTCATGAGAAGTGTGATGTTGTCCTGTGGACAAGGCAGCCTGTCTCTATATTTCTTAAACGGCACCCATTTTGTTTTCTCAGCCATCCTAATGCTAATTTTTAAAATATGGTTTTGCTTGTAGAGAGAGAAAAAACGGAATGGAAAATAAATTAAATATAGTTGTGAGAAATGCCATTAAACATGATGGCTTAATGTAAGTCAACATATAAATTATGGATATTTTTAAAAATTTTAGGCAACCTTGACAAATGCAAGTAACAAATAACATGAAAAGCTCCTTGAACTAATACGTCATCTTGCAGAAGAAGATGAGGATGCTGTAATGGCACACAAAGTCCTAAATCTCCTTTGGAGTCTAGCCCATAGTTATGTGCCTATAGATATCATGGATCTGGCTTTTAGTGCCCATATAAAAATGCTTGATTATAGTTGTTCCCAAGTAAGACGGTGCTTTTTAAATTTTTTTCTGTTCTTTTTTATACTGTTAATTATAATTAGTTGTGGGACAGTTGCAGTTTATCCCACCACTTTGTTTTCAAAGAAATTTTGAAGAACTGCTGAAAAATGTCATAGAGTAGCATTTCTGCAAAATCAGTTAAAATATTTAATGGGGATGATATATTCTGTTTTGAAAATGGACATTAAGAAGGATTAGGAAGAAGTTCTTCTGGCTTCCCTCATTTGAATTTAAACAGGTCAAGAAAAATCAAGCATGGGTGTTCAGAGTTGTTGTGCAACTCTGATGACCCCAGTTTAATCACTCCATAAAATTAGGAGACAACAGACTTCATTAAGTTCTTTTCTGACCACTACATTTTGCATCACTGAGTAAAAGGAGGAAGCTCAGAGTTCACATCCTCAACCCGCAATAGTAATGGGAGTAGAAAGTAGAAATGTTTTGCAGATGTAAACTCTCAAGCTCACCCCAAGTGATTTTTCTAAATTTTCCCAAGTGAGACCACCAGCTGATAAAGATTTATTTCTCTGACTTCACCCCTACATGGTTGTTTTCTGCTGCAAGCTTCAAAACCTGGAATGGATGATAATGTGAGAAAAACATTCATGACTAAAAATTTAATTCTTTAACATATTTTTTTATTTTAATTATGTGAATGTTGTGTGTGATGTCTGTGTGAGTACATGCATGTGAATGCTGATGTCCAAGAAGATTAGACCCTTGGATCTTGTAGCAGGTATTTCAGGATGTTGTCTAAACCCTGATGTTGGTCCTAGGAATGAATTTGTCTTGTGATAGGAAACTCACAAGAAGACCAAAAGAGCCATCTTTCCAGGTTCCAGAGTGGCCTGCTGAGACTTAAACACCACCCATGGGCATTGGATGGACTGAATCTAGGCCCTCTACAGAAATATAGCTGAGGGCCAGCTCATAATTTATGTGGGTCCCCTGGTAATCAGAGTGGGGTCTTCCTTTGACATCCACTCTCTTGCCAGGCTTCTCAATTGCTTTCCCTGTCAGGAATGTCTTCCCAGGCCACAGAGGAATGGGACACATTCAAATCCTGAAATGACATGATGGGCCTTGCGGAAATGGAACAGGACTTCCCTCTTCTGAGGAATGGGGGAGGAGTGAGAGTGAGGTAGAACTTGGAGGGAAGGAAAGATGGGACTATGACTACGATATAAATTAAATAAAAATTTTATAGAAGGTTTTATTAAATTAATATTTAGTACAATATTGAACAATTATTACTTTATCCTAAGCTTGCAAGCTAGCTGATTTTTCTCCCAGACAAATTCCACATAATTCTTTCATTTCTGTCATTTCCTGATCCAGTACTTTTTGCCTGATCCTACCAGGATCTGTCCTCATGGCTCAATCTCCATTTCGTACCTCTTTCTTTTGCCCTTGCTAGAACCAACTCTTCCACACTATTCTCTCTATCGCTCACTATTGACTTGTCAGATTTATTAAATAAAAAGAATGAATGAGAAGCAATATTTAAACAAACTTAAACAGAACAGTTGAATATCTAGATTGAAACCAGATACTGGTATACAAAAATCAGCTTTAACTAAGAAAACAGAGACATTTGCACACTTAAAAAGATAATATGACACCACTTATATGTACTGGAAAAATATAAATGACATTATGTGGGATTATTTCATCAAACTGCAGTACATAATACATTTTATCCACATGCTTGTAGAACTGAGGAAAGATAGAAGAGTACCTTCCATTCAATCTTTTGTTGTAGTTATTAAAAGTTGTTCCTGAAATCTTCTTGGAGAGTAAATGATTTTCTAGACAAGTGTTAATTGTAAATTATAAAAATGAGTTCAATTATGGTCCTGAGTAGAAGAAATATAAGATGTCATGTAATAATATTTTATGAATTTCATATCAAATGTGAATATTATTTAAACAAAGCAAATATAAGAAATATTAGTTTCTGAAAACTACTGATGAATATGGATCAATGTTCTTAGATACTCCTGCTCACTTGTAAATCAAAAAAAGAAACGCTGGTCAATGTCAGTAACTCTGCCAACCAAACTGGGTCCAGCATACTGATAGTACCTATAAGGGCTTCTGAGAAGCAGTAATCAAATTGGCTGCAGCAGGTAATGGAGATTATTTCATCTTCTCCCTTCTCTATCTGGCTCCACAGACTTTGAGCAGTGCAGTAGGTGAAGAATCTATGTAATGGTGACACATTTAAGAATCCCTCTCTTTGTGTTACTATGAATCATTGACATCGATAATTCTTAATCCTAAAGTTTGAATGATTTTTAGTATAACCAGGTAAGAGATCAATTTTGGAATATGCTTAGAATCATGCGACTCAGTGTATGTGCAGTTTATATAATGAAATTAGTAATGTTATGTACAGATATTACAAAATATATCAATGTCAGAAATTTTTACTTTTCATTACATATTTTAAAATGCAGTGAAGGAAAAAGAATGAAAACCACATATCCAATTTCTCTGTGTATATTTTCTGAGATTATTATTTAAGTGAACAGTTCAAAATCAAGAAAGTTGTTTTGCATCATACAAACATAAACTGAATATCCTGGCATCAGTGCACAATATATCAGTAGCAGAATTAGTATCAATTATTAATAATATATGCCAAAGGACAACCATTCCACCTATTGTTCATTTGAAGTCATAATCTCTCTCTAGACCTTTATCATCCATTCATTTCTTCTGGTAATGTGAATGTAACAAGATTTGCTAGAATCAATCATCTTCATCTAATTGATAAGTTCTTTTTGATTTTTATTATTGAAGTTTAGATCCAGGTTCATTACTTGCAGTTACAAATTCCCATCTTCGTGCATCCCTGCTTGCTATAACCCTCGTCCAACACTGTGAAGATAACTACACTTCACAGTCAAGATCAATGATAATGTAGAATAATGTGTCTCTATTAAAACAAATTAAGAAATAGAGGGCTGAAAGTATGAAGATAATTTGGAACTATGAATTGAATCATGGCAATTTAAAAAATTAAAATACTCTGTTTTCTCTGAAATACAAGATTTTACTCCAGCCTGTTGATTGGATAGTATCAGAAAATGGTATAATTTGTAGCCCATGGTAGGATTGAACTCAATTTGTGTGGTGATCTTTATCTTTTCTTCTTTCACAGAAAACTGTCCAAAGATAGGTGAGAATGGGAAGAGAGCTGTCTCAACAGAGGTAGCCTCTATGTTCCTTCATCTATACCACCTGCTAACTCCACCCAAAGATTCTACTTAGAACAGAAAGATGGATGATGTCATAGACAAATAATAAAGCAGTGAATTTCATCTAAAGAAGTAGCACCCACGGTAAGTTAGAGCTCAACTGTGTGATCTTATGTTCACAGTTTCAAACATTTGAGTCCAAATATTCTCTTGCCAAGAAAGGCCAACTCAGGTGAATGGAGATAGTAGAAGTTTTCTCAAAATGTATAAATGCATTTCATTCCAGCATAGTTCTATTTTTCTGACGTTGTGAGATAATTTTAATTTAATATTTACATTTTAATTTAAAAATCTACTTTATTTACTAAATTTTATTCATTCAGCTTACATCTCAATTGTTTTCCCCTTGCTAATACTCTAATTTCAATTTTAATATTATAATTTAGTATGTTAATATTTTAATTTTATTAGTGTAATTTAGTGTTTTGACTTTTTTCATTTCTGAACCATGCACACCAATATTTTAGATAATCTTTGTAGTTGATGGTCATTAATAACTCACCATTGTTTGAGAAACGTACCAACCCCAAAAAGTCACATGCTGACTGTTTGAACTCTAGTATGAGAAATTCTTAGAA
The DNA here is from genome assembly GCF_903995435.1 of Acomys russatus. Classification (NCBI taxonomy): domain Eukaryota; kingdom Metazoa; phylum Chordata; class Mammalia; order Rodentia; family Muridae; genus Acomys; species Acomys russatus. The sequence goes on from NW_026131903.1 coordinate 2,138,030, forward strand.
CAGTGTAGAAATCTAAGTGCAAAGGCCATTATTAAGGCTTGGAGACATGACACATAAGAATTTGCCAATGAAATGTACTTTCATATTTTACTGTTCCCTAATCACTATGTAATAAATAGTCTTCCTCATTCAGAACCAACAAAATGATGTATGACAACACCACTTTTTGACTAGGATATTTGAACTTAAAGTTTAGCTGAAATATAATTTGTTGCCATAAAAAACCACAAATGTACATTAAGTCTCTAGTGGCACACACACACACACATACACACAAAGAAACAGAGATTACTCCTTGAAATTCCAAAATTGCAATATTGAAGAGTTTATGAATGAAGAAATGTGACTTTTGGATTAAAAAAAGTATCTGGTGAAATCAAACTTTATTTTGAAGAAATCACATTCATGACCTCTTATAATTCTCAGGGATTTAAATTGAAACACAAATTTAAAGAGGAAGGGAAATTTGTCGTATGTAAAATTAGTGGAGACACAGTGTGCAGAAAGTTATGAGAAGACAAGTTAATCAGAATAATTAATAAGATTTACTCTGTAAAATATAATTTAATTGGGATGTTATTAAGATCATCTGTTAACTTGCATTTCATCAAGATTTTGTACCTTAAAGTACTTAAAACTAGATTGAATACCATGGGATATATTTTTTATAGGAAAAGCATTCCACCAAGCATATTCTTTTAAAAAAGCAATTTGGAGCTTGTAATTATACTACTTAAATTTAGGTATGTATTTGAGAAATATTCAAATCTGTTAGGATTGGTAAGCTACATTTTTCCCTCTACATTTTCCCATTGTTTGAGTTGTTAGTATAATCATTACATTAATGGAATATTGGCAGGAAGATTGCCCAAAGTACCTAATGTGACCTTCATTTATACAAAAGGACATACCTTATATGTTATCCAGATAATACAAATATGGTAAGCCCATCTTTATTCTAAATGAACTTTACCCTTATTAACTCATTTCGTGAATGCTCACCAGTTGATGTGGTTGATATTATGAAAATATAGACCGAAGAAGCAACATGCTGATTTTCATATAAGATATTTTCTCTAATACTCTGTCTTGTTGAAACATTTCAATATATAAGATATGAAAGGTTAGTGTTTAAAGAAATGCTATTATCAAATATATACTGATCATCTGCATTGGTGTATAGTTTAAAATTAATCTCACACTGTTTAAAATTCTCTTTTTATGTTTTACCAGACAGAGTTTTTCTGTTTAAGAGACCTGGCTGTCTTAGACTCACTTTGTAGACCAGGCTGGCCTCAAACTCACAGAAATTCACCTACCTCTGCCTCCTGAATGCTGAAATTAAAGGCTTGTGCCACCACGCCCATCAAAAAACAATTCCTTTTTAATTTTTTAATTATAATTTATTCAGAATACATACTGATTGATTGTTATCCCCCACCTTGATTCTTCCCTTTCTCACCCAGAGATAGTCACTGCTCTCCCCACAACCATGGAGAATGTGCTGTCCATTGACTAGGTCAAAAAATTTCTTAATACAAATATTTGTAACAATTGTATTTCAAAACTGTAAGCAGCATAAATCTATCAATAGTACAAGATTCATAAGATATATTTGGTTGCTGTTAGTCTGAGGCCAATCTGGTCAACAAAGTGAGAGTCAAGAAGAACCAAATACACACAGAGAACCCCTGTTTCATAAAAAGGAGGTGAAGGGAAAAAGAAATGAAGGAAAAAAGAAGCATCCAGACATGTCCTTAACCATGTTATTTTTATGTTTAAACTTTGAACAATATGCAATAATATGAATGATTGAATGAGTCGTCAGGTATACTCATTGAAATAAGATTTTTAAATGCTAAATATTTTATATATCCCTGAGTATATAGCTTTCTTAAAAACAAAACAACAAACAAACCAAACAAGACACTAAAAATCTAGAATTGGAAAATATGTGATTGCCATGTAAAAGGTGCTCAATGTCAAGTGTCAATCTGTGTGCCTGTAACAATAATGTAAAGGAGCCCTATAATAGTGGGAATGTTCTACTCTTCACTGTGTAAAGTTTCACATCTTCGTCTTTTGGTTGTATGTGATCAGCCCTCATGAGCTAATCTGCTGTAAGATTCATATCAATTGGTGCAGAGATTGTAGGTTGTGGTACATTTCAAGTGTTATATTTAATTTTTATTGAATGAACAAATAGAAAATGAACATGAGTAAATATTTTTTTGAGCTTAAATCATTAACTGATACATAATGCAATATGGTGTCTTTTGTCAGGTAGCAACATATTTGAAACAAGGTTGTAAGATATAATTATGACTTATATAATACAGAGAAGAGATTTTGTTGCAATTTTCTGAGGGAAACCCAGGCCATTCTGGCAGCCATTTTCACCTTGGCTTACAGCACCGCCCTCCCTCACCCACTGGAGCTCCTCCTCTGCCCATAGGCCTCTCCAGAGCCCAAATATCCTGCAGCACCGCGTGGGTGGCAGCCTAAAATTGAGTCCCCAAAGGCCTCCCACCTACCCATCTCCAAAACCCAAGGGACCGCAAAGCCTCCGCCTACAGGAGCCATATGGACCCTGTGCAGCCCCTGTACTGCTGCTCCTCCAGCAGGTGGTTCTGATCTTCTGCAATCCTCTACTGTGGTCCTCTCCTTGGCTTCTGCTAGGGCTGCGCCACGCCCCAGGGAAGGAAGTCCCCCTCGTGACTCTGCTGTTGCCCTCAGGCTCAGATGCCTCGTCTGGGCTGCAGCTGGGGCTCACCTGATCTGTGCTATTTCTCCCTCCGTGTACTTCGCTTACATATTTCACAGCAGCCAGAACTTGTTGTGTGGGATCAGGCCTCGGTTCCAGCTAGAGGGACAGTGAACGACTGCACGCCGCCCTCCCCAGCCAGAGGGAGCCACAAAAGCCTGGTTCTGAGACAAGCCTTGCACAGCCAAGGGCAGCGATGTGGTCACCAGCCTCAGGGTGTCAGTAGGTATGGAGGAGCTGGTGGGACAAAATGTTATTCCGCTGTCTGTCTGCCCCTTCTCTGTGCCGGGTTTCTCAGTTGATAGTGGTGGAGAGAGTTTTAGCCAAAGGCTTCAGTGACCATGCAAACCTCATCGCTCTGCACCCCAGTCTGTGTGTGTGTGAATGGAACTAGAATGAAGTTATGCTGTAGCTCCAAAAATATCCAAGAGACTACCTAAAAATGGTATTTCTATATGGAGAGTCTGTCTTGAAACCTAGGGTTTCCCTGAACTAGTTTATACCCCCAAAATTGCCAAGAAGTCAAAGCTTATTTAGTGAGATTATCACTAGAGATCAGAATACACTCATAATAATAGTAACCTGGGGGCTTCTAGCGCTCACTGCGGAACAAGGACATACAGTTGGATCAGAGTGATGTCGTGTGTGAGTGAAAATACTTGCACTTCATTCGTTTTCAAAAACCCACAGAAACTGAGAAGTGCAGATTAGAGAAGGGAGGCTGAGCTGAACCTGTGTGTTTGTGTGTGTGTGTGTTTATGTGTGTGTGTGTGTGTGTGTGTGTGTGAGAGAGAGAGAGAGAGAGAGAGAGAGAGAGAGAGAGAGAGAGAGAGAGAGAGAGAGAGAGAGAGGTAGAGATTGACTGATTGATTTGGGTGATACCTTTAAGATGATGCAATTTCAGAAAGCACTTGTTCTTGATCCCTGTGAACTTTAACTTATAAAAAGTCAAAGTTACAGGCACAGAGATCAGAGATACTTAATGCCATTTTATTTTGTTCTCACGTTGTAATTGGGGGATGCACCCAGGACCATTCCCACTTGTCAGTTTGTTGGAATTACTTTTTTATGCATTTATTTTTTATGTACATGAGTTCTGTCTTCACACACACACCAGAAAAGGTAATCAGATCCCATTATAGACGGTTGTGAGCAACCATTTGGTTGCTGGGAATTGAACTCAAGTCCTCTGGAAGAGCAGACAATGCTCTTAATGTTACATTTCACCAAGGCCTCTCAGACTCGATGTAGTAGTGCATGCCAGTGTTCCCAGGACTCAGGAGGCTCGGACAACAGGATTGAGAGTTTGACTCCAGTCCAGGCCACACAGTAATATCCTGTCTCAAAGTGTAGACCCACATTAATTGATGGCTTTTACTCTATGCATTTTTTTTTGGATCAAGCTGACTGGTTGATAATATTGATAGACAGTAATTACTGTTGTGGGGATTTTTGTTGGTTGGTTGGTTGGTTCGTTTTTCGAGACAGGGTCTCTGTGTGTTAGCCTTGGCTTCCAGGACTCTCTTTGTAGAGCAGGCTGGCCTTAAACTCGCAGAGATCTAACTGCCTATGCCTCTAGAGTGCTGGGATTAAAGGCGTGCACCACCACAGCCTGTACTACTGTTGTTTTTAAAGGGGATTAAACTGATTGTCCTTGAGTAAAAATTATGTACTTGAGTTCCCCTGGCCAAGTTCTTTCCTGACTCTAGTGATGTCATAGAGGGAAGACGTCACAGTGGCTACGGCCCATCCTAGACACCAAGAAATTTGATCACTTGTAAATCCTGTTGACTGTATCTTAGCCTCTTCCTGCCTAGAAGCCTATTAGCTCACACCCTCCCCTTTTAAAAATCACCACTTTTACAAAAAAGTTAAAACTTCCTACAAACAAGATTCCCAGAATAAATTAGTTGTAGGAATAATTTGCTGTGATGGTACTTGCAATCAAACATTTTTGAACCGATTGTTCATTCATGTGTCTACTTAGTAAATACTATATTTATAAACTACCTTAGTGGGGGCCATTATTCTTCCATTTGCATTATGTGCTTTAATTATGTGAGTATGCAAATGAGCATGCATGAACTAAGCATGCTTGAAGAGCAGAGAGAGTGAGGGAGTTGCATCCCTCCTTGGAGGTGGAGACACATAAGGTTGGAACACAAGACTAAAGAGCACCAACCCTAACCACACCTTGAGAGAAAGAAGCACTCAGCACCTTTGCATCTGCAAGAGCTGCAGGGTTGTGTGGGTTTGTTGTTGTTGTTGGTAGTGGTTTGTTTCTCTGTGTAGCCTTGGATATTCTGGTCCCAAATCATAAGCCAGGCAAGGCTTGATCTGCCTGCCTCATCCTCTGCCAGCACCATAGGCGTGTACCTCTGCCTTGGACACAGATTGTTGTTTTGTAAGGCTTCAAAGAAGTTGGTATTGTATAAAATGTCTATTTCTGGAAATTCCTCAGAAGATTTTTCATGAAGCTAATGGGCCCTTAGGTGTGTTTTGTCCTTCTTTTGCACCCTGGGAATTACTAACATGAAGGGCTCCAGGTCTGACTGCCAGTTCATTCTAATGCATGGTAGGAAAAGCCACACTGTATTGGTTTCTATCTGCTTTTCAGTTGGGGGATGGATAATAATTTTCCGTTTTCAAGATGTTTTTGTTGGAGTCATTGAAAAATTACTAATCTCAGGCTGCAGAGATGGTTCAGCTGTTAAGGACACTGACTGCCATTCCAGAGCTCCTGAGTTCAAGTCCCAACAACCACATGGTGGATCACAACTATTTTTAATGTTATTTAATGTGCTTTTCTGTTCTGCAGGTGTACACACAGGCAGAACACTGTATATATAATAGTGAATAAATCTTTAATAAGACAGAAAAGAAAATGAGTAAGCTCAAGCATTTAAATTTTTTTATTTTCTAAGACCAAGTATCAAAATAGAAGAAAGCAAAACCAAAGATCATGGGTCCTTTTTATTGGAATATAAGATTAAAAGGTCAGGCAAGCTTTTACAGGAAGGTAATATGCTTCTTATGTTATATGAATGAAGCATTAATATTTCTCTATATATTGTCAGTGAGAAGTATGGTGGTGCTGGTCCCACTAGACATGTGTTTCAGTGCATTGAAGTGTCAATCTTGTACAACTCTCAATCTCAAGTAATTCCACCATGTCAAGTTGACAGAACTTTCTCTGGTCATAACTGGCTAAGATAATAATTTCTCATGTGAAATCTTGTGGAATGCAGCTAACTGGGGTTTTTAATAAGCAGAAAGTCAGTGAAGAGATAATTTTTATAAAGTACCTTTGATTTACTCTTTCAACTGTGGCTATTTTAGGTTGAAGAAATAGCCATTTTTTTCAGCAGTGCGAATGCTCACTAGTACATGGTTTTGTTTCTTTTTATCATTAATTCTCTTTTTAAATTTTCTTGGGAGTTTTAAATGGACTATAAGATTTGAATCAACATATATTTTGTGTCTGCACACTAGAAAATTTCTGCAAATTATTGGCAATTACTGCAAACATAGAAGTCACATTGTGTGAAATAACTCCAAAAACTGTAATATAAAATAAATTAGACCAAAGAATTTATAGTGTTGAAAACAGAAGAGTACATTCCTTTCACACTTCTGGCTGTAGTTATTAATAGTTATAGCTGTAATCTTTTATGACAGCGAACTTTTTTCTAGACAATTATTCCATGTAAGTCATATAAATGAGCTAAATTATACTAATGAGTAAAAAAAATTGAAAATATCATAGAAAATGTATATTATAATTTCATTCTTAAAATTAAATTGAGGCACTACAAGCATGTAAAAACAGAAGTTTATGTAAAGTAATGAGTAAGGTGAATTTATATTCTCATACACTCATATTTTCTTATTAATTAAAGAGGAATAGAAATGACCACCATTCATACCACTAACACCCAATCCTGGGCCAGCATATGGATGGTCCATCTCAGGGCTTCCAAGAAACTTAAATGCAACAGGCTGCAGCAACTAACAGAGTTACTCTCATCTTCTCGATTCTCTTTCTGCATCTGCAGATTCAGAGGAGTGCACTACTTGGAGAGAGTCTGTACTGAAAACACATTTAAGAAATTCATCTCTTTGGAAGAGCATGAATCATCAACGTTGATTACTCCTCATCCTGTTAGTCTGATGGTTGTGAAGACATGCTTCAAGAGGTCAGTATTGGAATATGATGTGACATAACTATATTATACATGCAAACCATACTGTGTTAATATTGATATGATAAAAGTGGTGATGTTATATACAGATTTAGCAAAATAATTTAAGGTCAACAATGTTGAAATATCTTTATGTCTTTTATAATGGAATGGAAAAAGGACTGTGACAACCAGATCCTCAGTGCCTCTGTTCCTGCTTAGAGCATACATTCCTACATGTACTATTTAATATCACTAAAATCATATTAGTAAATACAAAGATGTGTTAATTACTTGGATTAGGTGCAAAATAAATAACCATGATTTTGTTACATAACAGCAGGAAAATTTTCCTACCTTTTATTTTAATTTAGAATTATTCTCTAGACATGCACTCGGATTTCTATTTAAAATGTGTTGTTATCAGACATGCTAACAATTTCTTGTTATTCTCTTCAAATAGATGACTAAATCTTGATGATTTTCACTGATGTTCATCAACTATGTCATGACTCTCAGTTACAAAATAGGATCCGTAGGCAAACCTGCTTCATATCACACTGCTCCAAAACTCTACAGATAATTATAATCCACTCAGTAAAGAGGAATGATAATGTGGAATAATGTCTCACTATTTAACCAGATCAAAAAGTCCAGATTTGGAAAATATAAAGAAAATGAAAACTATGAATTGTACTATTGGAAGTTTTTTTCAATTATAGTTTTGTTTCTTTCTGAAATACAAAGTTTGAACTTCAATTAGGTACGGGTTAATATTATTATTTTAGTAGATTATTTTGTTTTATAGATGGGGCCATTTGTACCCTATCATAGACTTGAAATCACTATTGCAAGATGGTTTGCTAAATATTACTTATGCATAGAAACATTTCTAAAGAAAATTTACAAAGACCAGGAACTCTACCTACACTAATGTTGAGGCTATTTTATTTCACCCACAGCACATGGTAGATCCGTTCATAGAATCTGTTTTGAACCAAAAGATTCATGATGTCATAGACCAATAAGAAAAGTCATCATAAACAAGCAGTATCAACAGGTAATTAGAGTTCAGTTGTGTGCTTACACTCTCATAAACTTGAGTCCAAATAATCTCTTGCCAACAAAAGCAAAGATTGGAGATTATATTGCCTGCCTTTGGATCCCTATCACCTAACTCAGCTACGTTGTTTACCCTTAGGAGAAGATGAGCCTATTATTATGCAACTTGCTATATCAAGGTTGGTGATATCCATGCGAGTCCTCCTCTTTTATGAGAAGAAGGAGAGAATGCTTAGTAAGGTACAGGAGATTAGATGAGTGGAAAAGAACATGGAGAAATGGGGATATATGATATCCAGATGTGATGTAAACAAATAATAATTAATAAAAGATGCAATGCAAAAATTGAATGGAGATGATGAAGATTCTCCAAATGTATAAATGCATTTCATGCCCATATAAGTTTACCTTTTTTGATTATGGAAGATAATGTATTGCATAAAATTCAGATTCAATACTTCTTTTATGTTATCATTTCAGAAAAATTTGCATGAAATATTATAAATCATCACTATAGATGGTGATCATAAATAACTCAGTGTAGTTTGTAAATTGTAGAGAACCATCAATTACACATTCATATGTTGGTTTTGAGTTTGAGAATTTCTTTCAAAAGCATTACATATAATGTTTTATATCATATTTAAAGTTTGGGTGAGAAAATATGCATTTTATAATGACCTGTACTTTGTCTTCTTATTGTTCTCAAATCTCTATAACATGGGAAGGATTACCCATTCCACCATACATGTATCGTTAATGCAACACCAAGGGATTGGAGCCATCTTTTTTTGTAGCAAGTCCTTAATTCTCTAAAATAGTAAACAAAACATACCTCAAATTTTTATTGTACATTGTGTACTAGTACACCATTTTTTCTGGTGTGTACACAAGTGTTAGTGAATTGTTTAAACTGCTTTCAAAATGATACACTAACTCTAGAGTATTATATTACAAAATGTGTATAGAATAGTATAAATATATTTGCTTATATACAAATTTACACATATGGGGACATAAGACTATTTTTAGCAATCTGTCCTTTGTTTTAGTTGTAGAGTTTTTTCCTTAATAAATTTATTTAATCACTTTGCAACTGGATCACAGGCATCTTCCTTCTCCCTTCCCACTTTCACATTCACAATCCCTTCTTCTCTTGGGGGTTAGTCTGGTTGCTTCCCAAATGTGAAGACTCAAGTATCCCCCAAATGATTGTTACCTTGTCTAAAATCTTATTCCCCTTTGACCAATAAAAAGCCAAATTTCCCAGGCAGGTCAAATTGAATAGACTTTGCTAAGTTTCACAGCCTTTTGGTACAAAGTTGATCTTGAGAAGGGAAGCAGTGAGAGATATGAAGAAGATATTGGGAAGGAGAGCAGAGAGAATAGGAAGAAGACTGCTGCCATAGGTGAGGTGGAGAATAAGCACATGGCTTGAATGGATAGAGGATTTGGACTAGATAAAGAACATTAGGAAGTATTTGTGATTATAAATGGGAGGTAGCTTGATAGAAATTATTAGAAGCTAATGCCATGAGATTTTTGGTAGGGAGAAATGGCAGGTAGTTTAGGGGATTAATATCTTCCCTGAGCCAGGTTAACTGAGGGTATTTTAAAATATAACATATATCTGTATATTTATTGATCATAGCTGGTTATAAAATACAACCATAACAGTTATATCTTAATAATAAACATTTATTCAACACTACTTTTAAATTATCCACAATGCTCCTCTATTACCCTCTCCAATCCTCTGAAAATTGAAGTCCTCCCTAGGTACACAACTGTCCCCAACAAATCACATCACAGGAGGAAACATGTGTCTTCTTCCACTGAGGCCAGTCCAGGGATACCAGCTAAGGGAACGGGATGCAAAGACAGACCACAGAGTCAGACACAGCTGCTGCTCCCAATGCTAGAGGACACAGATGAAGACACTTGTGTACATCTGCTACATATATTTTGGGGTCTACGTCCAAATCATGCATGAAATTTGGTTGCTTGTTCAGTCTCTGTGAGCCCCTTGGTGCCAGCTTACTTTACACTTTATGTCTTCTTGTGGTATCCTTAACCCCTCCAGGTTCCTCAATCTTTTCACCCATTCTTACATAAGAGTGACCAAATCTGCCTATTGTTTCTGGGTCTCTACATCTGTTTCCATTAGCTGCTGATGACACATCTCAGAAGACAGTTCTACTAGATTTAATTATTCAAGCATAGCAGATTATCATTAATACTCTCAGGGGTTGGCTTTCTCCCATGAGATGTGTCTCAAGATATGACCAACATTGGTTGGCTTTTGTCCCCAATCTCTGCTCCATCATTATCCATAAACTTCTGGGCTGGGCAAAATTTCAGTGGAAGATCTCAAAGTTGGGTTGGTTTTCCCTTTCCTCCACTGGTGGTCCCAGCGAGATACACAGGACACTTCAGGCTCCTTATCTCTATATATTTAGGAGTCTTGGATAAGGACAGGACCATAAAATCATGGTAGGCTTCCCCACCCCAGAGATGTCTCTCACTAATTTCTATTCTCTCTCCCAGTTTTCATCCGCTCACTACATATGTTTCCCAACCCTGTTCACATCCCCTACATCCTATCCTTCACAGCTCCCTACCACATTCTACTTCCAATGTCTACATTATTTCCACCTGAGTGAGATTCATGCAGCCTCCCTTGGTACCTCCTTGTCCCTTAGCTTCCTTGGGGTGTGGGTTGTAGCATGAGTACATATCACACTTGTCTTTCTGAATCTTGGCTACTACACTCATGACGATATTTTCTAATTTCATCTATTTACTTGCAAATTGCATGATGTCCTTATTTTTAATAGCTGAATAATACTTCATATGTACAGGACCCGTTTTTGTTATCTAAACTTTGGTTGAGGGACATCTGGTTTGACTGCATATTCTAGCTATTATGAAGAAAGCTACAATCAACATAGTAGAACAAGTGGCTTTCTGGTATGGTGTAGCACATTTTTAGTATATGTCAAGGAGTGGTATAGATGAGTCTTGGGGTAAACCTATTTCCAGTTTTCTGAAGGAACTTCCAGCTTGATTTCTACAATAGTTGTATAAGTTTACACTCCAACTAGCAATGGAGGAGAGTCCTGTTGTTCCACATCCTTTCCAGCATATGCTGTTACCTGAGTTTTCGATATTAGCTATTTTTATGGGTATAAGACACAATCTCTGAGTCATTTTGATTTGCATTTGCTTGATGACTAAGGAGAGCAAACATTTCTCTTATTGTTTATGGCCATTAAAGGTTCCTATATTGAGAATTCTGTTCAATCCTGTATCTGAGTATATATTGAGATATTTGATTTGTTGATATTTTCTTTCTTGAATTATTTACATAATTTGAATATTAGCCTCCTTTTATGTAAAGGGTTAGTGAAGAAGTGTTCTCATTTTTAAGGGTGCCATTTTCTCCATTCGACGGTGTCCTTTCCCTTACAGAAACTATTAAGTTTCATTAGGTCTCATTTATCAATTGTTCCTGTGAATACCTGAGTTTTGGTGTTCTCATCAGGAATTTGTCTCCTGTACAGATATTTTCAAAGCTATTTTCACTTCCTCTTCTATCATATTTGGTGCATCAGGTTTTATTTTATGGTATTTGATACAATTAGACTAGAAATATGTTCAGGGTGATACATGTGGACCTGTTTACAGTCTTCTACATGAAGTATTCCTTTTAGTCCAGCAACATTTGAAAAGAGTATTTCTTCTTCCATTTTATAATTTTGGATTCTTTTTCAAATATTAAGTGTTCATACATGTTTGGATTTACCTGTGAGTTTTTTATTTCATTCCATTGACTATACTTTCTGCTTTCCTGCCAATACCATGTGGTTTTTTTTTTCATTACTATTGTGCTATAGTACAGTTTTAATTTAGGCATGGAGATATCTCCAGATATTTTCATTGGTCAAGACTGTATTAGCTATCCTAGGTTTTCTTCACTATGAATTTGAATATTATTCTTTCTAAGTCTTTAAAATTGTGTTAGAATTTTGATGGAAATTTTATTGTATCTGTAGATTGCATTTGTTAAGATGGCAATTTTAATATGTTAATCCATATTGTACCTATATGTTTCTTTACATAATATAAAAAATACAGGATCTATAATTTATACATCTCTGTTCACCTGAACTCTACATATAAACTTATGTGAGTACAAATGACCAGAAATATTTCATTATATTTGAATAAAAATTGGTAAAATACACATGTACATAAATTGTGCAATAAGTATTGATTGTATAATTCTCTACATAATCATTAATTAATATGTCCTTTTTATCACTAAATTCACAATTCACAATTCAGTTTAAATTAAATTCATGTTTAGGATAATATGGATTATTAAATGAACATATATATAATATATATATATATATATATATATATATATATATATATATATATATATATATATATATATATCATGCTCATTTACTTTTCATTTGGATATAAAAGTAGGAATCTTATGTACTGCCTAAAAATTAAGACTACCTGTTCCTCTTCTAGACAACACAGGATTCATCCCTAAAACCGAATGGCTAAATTTCTCATAAACAGCTATTAGCTTTCAATCTTTTCATTTTGAATATTTAATCTGAAGTTAAAATGTTAAGCTGGAAACAATAATCTGTCCACTGGGAGTCATTGTCTTAAGGAAGAAGAGAGTATATAAAAGTAAGCAAAACAAGCAAGGAAAATATTAGGTAAACTTGTTGAGCTAGCAAAGTGTAAGGACAAATGAGATCTCTGTTGATTAATTACCCAAAACGATTTGTGGAGGAAGAACAGTTCTAAAAATCTACCATTGCTCAATTCCCTAAGATTGTTCATTTAATGGGGATAGTAATACATGAGAAACATGACTATGCAGTAGGAAAAGATCTACTATTAATGTTTTAAGAGTTAGAACGGAAATTGTAGAAAGAAAGTAAAGTAAATAATGATAGAAACTAAAAATAATTAAAGAACACATATACACACTGCCTATGATGTCATATTAGAATGAGTAATTATGTGCTTTAGGGGAGAAATGAATTATGTTTTGTTATTTATCATTGGAATCTACACAGTGTTATATTAGCCCTCTGACAAATTTCTCTCAGTTGTGCAATATTGAAATTATATTTATTGTATAAAACCACAGTTTTCCAATTATACGTGAGTCCTATTCAACAGGAAAATCTTGAGAGGTACTTTAACTCAGGTCAAAGCCCATGACTTGTGGAATATTTGACTCGAGGTGGAGCTCACAGCTCTTGGGAACATTGCATTCATTGTGTTTAATTTTCATGTTTGTAAGCTTTTTCATCATGTGTTTATGAAACACACATCCAGTGGTCATGGAACAAATAATTCGTCTGTATTTTGTTAGCGGTAATAATTAAGGATTCATTGGTAAGTTAATTTTTGAACAGATCACAGATTCCCTATCAAGGTTTTTAACACACTTACTCTGGACTCTTACATTTTCCCATGTAAATATGGAATAACAACCAATATTTTGCATGCCTGAGGCAGTCATTATATTTTATGAATCAAAACTTTGTTGAAGAAACAGTAAGATTGTTCAGTGAGTAAAGGGTTTGAACTCTAAAGCTGGAAAATCTGATTTTAATTACTGGAAGCAAAGAGAAGGTGGAGAGGAAGAGCCAAACACAAATTTGGTCTTTAAACTAGACACAAAGCACTAGATATATTACACACAGACTAAAATCAAACGCTCATACCGACATAGGCTATATGCACATACATATAGGGAATTGACTCCCATATTGAAGATTTGTATATAATATTAACTAGGTTCCATCATAAATACGTGTAGCTCAATAGTTCATGCTAGGAGGCTAAATTCATTCACTGCATCAAATAAAAATCAAAGGATAACAAGAGGATGAAACTTGAGGAAATTATTAAGTTATGGTTCTGATCTATGCAGGAAATGTAAATGTGCAATTAAGAAAGAATATTTAGTCAGACTTCACATTTGTAAGTTGATGACATATAGAAATAGGTAGAAAGTACTATCAATCTTGTAGCCTGTGAAATTTGAGACATCAATGAAAGTGTATTAAATAGCAATAATACTATTGTTTTTAGAATATATATACATGAGTTCATGATTAATCCATGGGATTCAACTTGATGAGTTGTAAGGAAGGAAATAATCCTAATATTTCTTTCTAAAGATAAGTGAGTGGATTTGATATTTGCCTAATTACATGGATTTTAGCAATCAGGCACATAATTTATCAAATGTTACTGATTACATATTTCTTATAAACAGTAAATTGTACTGTGAAAACTAAATATGGATGATTTACAAATTCATATCCTCTTTTAATTATGTATTATAATCTCAAATAAGTGTACCACATTCAAGACTAAATTTCAACTATTTTATGTAATGTTTCATTGTGATACTGTATCTATTCTTTTCCTGAAAAAGAAGTAATTATTTACTCTAAATCAGCTTCACATTTCTATTTGATACCCATTCCTGAAAATTTTAAGTATCTATGCAACTTTACAAATAAGAATATCCTTTTAACAATTTCAGGTATAGTTTATGCTTTTAACAATGTTCGAAAGCTGTGTCTTTGTGTATTATTTTAAAGTTTCATGTTACTGCAAAACATCAAAATCAATTGCTAGTTCATTATTTAATATATTTAGAATTATGTCTTTTTCAGACTATAAGAATAATGTGTTTATTTTGCTTTTAAAATTCATATACAGAACTTAGATAAGCATTCTAAATACTCCAAAGTACTTCACATTTAATTAACTTATATTAGATAAACAATTTATATTCTTTATCAGACATTTAAGTTTAGTTACTTTTCCAATGATTGTGATGACATGATTACATAATTGACTTAGAGTCTAGAGTAATTTTTTTTCATTTCTCCCTAGTAATGGTGACATGAAAAAAAATTAAAAATCAAACCAGGTGTGTTATTTATGTGCTCTTTTCTGATAGTCTTATGGATCTTTTTTATTTTAAAAATAACAATTTATTTAAGAATTCTTCATTGCCTAGAGTTAATTTCTATATAGGCCACAAGAGAGAGTTTTGCCATGTAATGCTGATCATTTAAAAAAGGTGTTATATATTTTCTTACAAAAATCAGAAGAAAAATGTCTGTAATGACCTTAATTTGGATATCATTCTCAAAGAATGTTGCACTCACATTCCTAAGCTTTCTATTCTTTTCAGCAAAATTCGAATTCATAATGAAGGTAGTACTTGATACAAAATTTAATACCAATATAAGTACACCTGATTCTAAGAAGAAATATTTGTTCTGAAGTAGATAACAGAATGGATTCCTTCATTTACTTTGACTCAATCATGTGTTTTTTTGTATGTATAAACTAACAATTATCAATCAGAAATAAAATAAAATAATTTTAAAGTTTTAAAAAATAGTTTTTGAATTGTCAATGAAAGTCAATACACTTGTGTGAATTAAATATGATTTAAGACATTGAAACTTATTTTAGTTCTTTGGAAATTTGGTAACAAAAAGTGATTGGTGTTATGATTTGTGAAATAATTACCATGCATATGCATGTGTATATATGTGTGTGACACAATGATATTTTAAATTTTATTTCCACGCAACTTTTTCAAAGTGTTCTAGAAGTAACTTGTCCATTTAACATAAAGAGAACATTGAAAACCTTCACACTTGGTTCATGGCTTGTTGGGATTGGGAGAGTTTCAGATAAGCTTCAAAAATTATATAAAAGGATCATTGGCACACATAATTAACATTTTTTCACACGTTAAGTTTCATTTTTGTATATTTGAAACCAGTTTTCAGAGAGAGTTAATCATCCACAGTCCTGTAATATAAGGCTCCATACCCTGGGTCCTGGTTCATGATGCTGCTAGATCCCCTGAAACAATGATACAAAAATAAACCTCTTCTGATTAGTTTACTATATCAAAATATTTTATTGAAGCTATGATTAAAGTAATTAATATGCATTTAATACTCTCTGTACCTTGTTTTTAAATCATGTGAAGTGATAAGATACTCATATTTGTTGGTAATATTGAAGATAAAAAAAAACCTTTGAGCCAGAACTGCATACAATTGCCATTGATACTTTGGACTAAAAATAAAAAGTAACAATCATTCTGTTTCATCCATCAATGTTGCACATACATCCTTTGTCTTAAACAAACATAATTTACATTCTGGTTTACATAGAATTAAGAAAGGATAATTCTACTAAGATGCTCATGTGTATTTGCCATATGGTTTTCCTATGACCAGATTACAAGCTTATATACATATACGAACTAAGAGTATTTGTAACCTAATGCTTCTTGAGATATATCTGTAGTATATTTACATGATAGGCAAACTCATTGTGCCACTAATCAAAAACATAGACTTGTCAGACACTAATACCTATATAAGACAGACAATTGGATTCATGTATTGGTACATATGTGTAGAGGGGTTTCCAAAGTCAGTTTCACATATCATGGGGAGGATTAAAACTCTGTTTCTTGAATGTAACTATCAAAATGTCTGAGGTTTTAATTCTGAGTGTATAACTCTTCCATGATTCTAAAATCTATTAGTTCTTCAAAATCACCTTTGACTATTTAGATAGAAAAATCAATTACGTTCCAGGATGTTACTATCTGATTTGGGCACAGATTTTTTATCTACCAATATAGTGATATTTATTGGCTGTACATGAGTCACTGTTTAAAATTCTATAGTTATATCTCTAATGGGTAGTATAAATTCATACTTATTATTTTTTTTCGAAATACAACCAAACTGGCTATATTCATAATCAAATACATATATATATATTCAAATATATATATATTCAAATATATATAAACATATGTGTATTGCAACAACAATAAAAACCTAGGAATGTATTTGATAAAGAACTATTATGGACATCTCGTCAGGGTTGTAGGGGGAAAGGGAAACAGATATGATGTAATTTTATTATAATCTCAAAAATAAATAATAATTAACTTGTAAATTTAAGAAGGAACATTCAACTGAAACATTTTTGCATTTATATTAATAATTGACACAAATAAAAAATTCCCAATGGAAACACCCAGCTGACTAGTAGGAATATCTGTATATCATGCCTCAACATGTTAATTACACATGTTTCCATTTCACAAATTCAGAGATAATTCTAAACAAAGCTGTTACTTGTTCAGTTACAGACCACTTCAGTAGACATCCAGGAGAAATGATCAATTCATTTCATTCTGTCAATTTCTATGCCCATAGCTCAGTTTCATATTATATGCACAAATATTGGAAACTTGACTTCTTCCACATGACTGCTGTGAGTATAAATTTGACCCAAATTATCTTACTTTGAACTGTTTAGATAATTTTTATAAGGCATGACATATGTTAAAATATCAAGACTATGTAGATGTGGTGATGTATCATTGTCAATCCAGAGCTTCTCAGATGGACGAATTAATATTAGAGTTCATGTGTATACTCCCTTACTTAACTGGAATTGAGTCTACATTGGTGATCATGAAATTTTGATGTTAAAGAATAAAGAACGCAGTGATTT
The DNA here is from genome assembly GCF_903995435.1 of Acomys russatus. NCBI lineage: Eukaryota > Metazoa > Chordata > Mammalia > Rodentia > Muridae > Acomys > Acomys russatus. Next base: position 2,155,664 of record NW_026131903.1, read on the forward strand.
CATCTAGAGCAGATTCACTTGTGTTGTGGGAAATTCATGGAAGACAAATGCTTAATGAAAAAACTATAGCCAAATCTATGTTAACAGTAAACTCTTTGACTTAGCATTTTCTAGTTCATGTAGTGAAGAAATTTTATTTTATTTTACTGCATTACGTTGTTGGCATGGCACTGTAGCACAATGGTTCCAGATAAGATAATTAGCTTATTTTTCACACAATGTCAAGTAAATTTTGCCCATGCACTACTTATTGAAATTCAGGATTTGTTTACTTTCCATAGTATATTAGCTTACCTGATACAAAAGGTGATGCACATTTCTTTATAATTATAATAAAATAGAATATGATGTACATGAATTATTTTTTAAAAGATGTATTCATTTAGTATGCAAATAGTGTACACCTGCTGGCCAGAAGGGAGGAACAAATCTCATTCTAGATGTTTGTGAGCCACCATATAGTTGCTGGGAATTGAACTCAGGTCTTCTGGAAGAGCACACAGTGCTCTTACCATCTGAGCCATCTCTCCATCCCCAATGTATATAAATTCTTAGTGGTAGTTCTCTCCTATTAATCTTAAGTCATCAGCTGCTAAGTAGAGTGTGCAAAATTCCCCTGAAATCTAACCAAAAATATGCATTTTGAAAATTCAGTCAAATATTGTAATTTTCATCAGCAATCAAATCATTTCAGAAAATATTCTTGTGTCATATAATTATCTTAGACAGCTATATAAAAATCATATTCCCAATTCCTAAATGCCGAATTGTAAAATATGAAATAATGTTGAACTTCTGTGCATGAAGTGTGGCCATATATTGCTCACCAAATATGTACTGAATTGAGTCACTTTTTACCTCACTTTAAGAGATATTCTTCATGTAATGAAACAGAAAACATTTCTTAGACAGCTCCTGACCTTCTCAGCACAGGGAAAGAAGTTCTTAGTATAACAACAACAATAAAAAAAAAAAAAAAAAAAAAAAAAAACCTATGGGTGAAAGCTTGCAGTATTGATAAATGGGATCTCTCCAATCAAAATTTTTCTTTTACCTGAAGAAAACTCTAAAGACAGTTTGAGAGGCAGACTAAAAAATGCAATAAATAATTTCTCAGGCACAGTGATCCAAATGCCTATATTTTTAGTATTTATAAGGAAGTAAAAATTTAGTCACTAGAAACATACACACACACACACACACACACACACACACACACACACACACACACACACCACAAATCTAAATATAACCTTATATGGATGGAATTAGAGAGAGAAAAATTAGAGGCAAATATAATTGCTTTTCTTATATAAATTTAATAAGGGCAAAAAATAATCAAAATTTAAAATGTGCTTAGAAATTTAACAGAATATCCTCCAAAAAGAGGGCTTAATATACTTCACAATATGAGAAATGCAGATTAAAATGTCAACAATATGCCTCATCCAAAGATGAATGCCATTGTTAGCAATAAAGCTGATGAAAAGTGTTATGATGGCTATGTCCATAAGGAGGTTCATCCACTGCTAGTAGGCAACAGACAGTTTTGAATGAGTGTGAGGACGTTACTCAAAGCAGCATAAATTACAACAGTAGAAGATCCTTATTTACCACTACTAGGAGTATCCCCAAAGTACATGAGTTTTGATTAAAGATATATTACATTCATGTTAGTTAATATTAATATCACAACTGGTAAAACATAACCTAGATGCACATAGAAAATGGACTTTATATAAGAACATGGTACAAGTTTAAAAATGAGCTGAGTCATAAGATCAGAAAACTTGTAAATGCTTGCAATGTGGAAAATTATACTGCATGATGTGATCAAGGCAAAAAAGGCAAACACCACACTTTCTTTAATATATACATATATATATATATATATATATATATATATATATATATATATATATATATATATATATATATGCTTCATTTGAATATTTATATGTTTTACATTCAATGTATTTAGAACACAAGTATCTAGGAAGAGGCCATGAGGGGAAAGGTGAATTCTGACAAGTTGGATAGGAGTATACATTGAGAACATAGTATTGTTTCTTTGGATCCACTTGTGTGCCACTAAGGAATCCATACTGATGCTGGCCCTCAGCAGCTTTCCCTAAAGTGAAGCTGACTTTAGTGCCCTCCCCCTCCACAGCCCTTCCCATTACATACCATACAAGATTCCTTAGCTTGCCTGCAGTCACCTCCTCCTTAGTCCAAAGCAAGCTTATAGTGATCCTGTCTGTTTTGCTCATGGATATTTAAGGTTACCAGAGCGTGCTTCCCCTAGGAAGTTAAACAACTACTCACACTAGCAAATGAAAAACAAACAAAATCTAAACAAAGACAACAACAACTCAAGCAAAATACGTAAGATTTTTGGAAGATGGCGTTGACCAGTATGCACCGTATCTGATCTACTCCGAGGAGACCAGGGACATGAATGGAGCCACAGACTGCTGGATTTTGAGAACTGTTGGTGAGTGGGGCCCCAAACATCGCAGACCACCAGTGGATCTAACCCTGGGACAAGCAACAGCCCAGAGGTGTTAAACGCACTCCCCAAACTCTGGAACAGAATCCACAAGCGTGCTACAGCCAGCACATAAAACACAAACTTGCTCTTTAGGGAGGAGATTTTCTGGGGCCCCCAGCCTAAGGGAGTCTCAGGGTATAGGATGAAACTGCCATTGGACCCCTCCATCCACACCATGCCAAACTGCAGAGGTCACCTGCCTAGGCCGAGTGGAAACACAGGTGGCAGGACTCACCAAAACCAGCTAGAGCTGGTGTGTAGCTAACAGAATGTCCTGGGCCCAATCTAAAGCCAGACACAACGGATTAACCCTGCAAACAGGGGCAGTTAGAAACGATGTGGACTGCTCCCACAGGCCCAGTGGGAGCTCACGTTATCGGGAGACATGGGTCTTGCTTCCCATGTGTAATTGCTGACATAAAGCAACCTGGGAGCGTCCTGGCTTTCACTGGCAGAAAGAGAAGATACATGGGATTCCCGCCAGTGGTCTGTATCCATATTGTCTTCAACTACCCGGGCCGCTGGGCACTGAACTGTCACTCCCCAAACAACAGAACCTAGCTGGGTCCACTCTTGAGAGTACAACAAGACCTCCCACGATATAGAGAGATGTGGGTCATGTTTGCAGTGTCTAATTGCTGACCTAATGCGATCTTGGTAAATCCTGGCTTTCACTGGCGGAAAGAGAAGATACATGGGATTCCTGCCAGCAGTCTGAATCCATATTGTCTCCAGCTGCCCGGGCCACTGGGGACTGAACCAGCACTCCCCAAAGAATAGAAGCTAGCTGGGTAGACTCATGTGGTAAGGCAGGACCTCCTACATTATAAGGAGATGTGTGTTGTGATTGCAGTGTCTAATTGCTGACCTAAAGTGATCTGGGTGCATCCTGGCTTACAAGGGCATGGAAATTGCTGCCTCCTTGGATACTGTCAGTGGCCTGAAACCATACTGTCTAAGGCCCACCAGGCACTGATCCTGCACTCTCCAACAGACACAACCTAGCTGGGTCAGCTCCTGCAGACCCAGCAAGAACTCCCAAGTTCCTAGGAGAGGCTGGACACTTCTACAGAGTATAGAGCAGAGCTAAAAGAAAGCTATAGCACAGGAGATCTGATCCACCTGGGGCCTTGAGTACAAAGCGACAGGAAGGACAGGCATCTGGGATCAACCTACACCACCAGAGAGCTTGTGTGCTGACCTTATTCTAGCTCCAAAAACTACTGATATGAATTACAGCAGTAAGGTGAAAGGGCCCAAACAGAAACCTACTTTGCATGACTCAGCCTGGAGCCTAAGGTGTAGAGAAAAATCTCCAGCAGTGGAAACCGAATCACCTACCTGGTCTAGGGAAATACTCCCTATTCCCCACAGGCAAGAGCACCCTACCTATAAGCAGTCATCAACTATCCACTCTCAACAAGGGAAGGTCACTACAAACTAACTCCTAACATTACCAAAATGACAAGATGACAGCTAAAGAATGCTAACAAAAACCAAAAGAGGTTGGCATCTCCAGATGCCAGCAATACCAATGAAAACACCCTGGAGAACCCAACAACAGTTGATATACAAGAAAATTACCTCAAGTCCTTAGTAAAAAAGATGATAATGGAAGAAACAAATAAAATATGTAAACAAATGCAGGAGGAGGCAAACACAAGGGCTGAAGATTTAAAAGAGTCATATAAAGAGGCACTTGAAGAATTTCAGAAAAATACAAATAACCAGATGAATGAAATCATCAAAAAAGTTCAATACCTGAAGATAAAAATGGAAGCTATGATAAAGGAACACACAGAAGAAAAACATGATCGAGAGACATCAGAAAAGAAAGCAAGCATCTCAGAGGTGACCTTATCTAACAGAATGCAATAAATGGAAGAATGAATATCGGATCTTGAAGATACATTCATAGAATTCGAAACAACCACCAAAGAAAATGCTAAATCTGAAAAGTTCCTGACACAGAACGTCCAAGGAATCAAAGAACCCATGAAAAGATAAAACTTGAGAATAATAGGTAGTGAGGAAAGAGGAGAAAACCGACTCCACAGCCCAGAAATTATCTTCAACAGAATCATAGAAGAAATTTTCCCCAATTTGAAGAAGGAGATGCATATGTGCATACAAGAGGCCTACAGAACACCAAATAGAATAAACAAGAAAAAAAAATCTTCCCGCCATATAATAATAAAAACACAAAATGTACAGAACAAGGAACAAATATTAAAAGTGACAAGTGAAAAAGGCAGAGTAATATATGATGGCAAACCTATCAGAATTATTTCTGACTTCTTAGCAGAAACCATGAAATCCAGAAGGGCTTGGGCAGAGGTCTTGCAAACCCTAAGAGAACACAGATGCCAGGCAAGATTACTATATCTAGCGAAACTATCAATAACCATTGATGGAGTAAACAAGATATTCCATGACAAAAACAAATTCAAACAGTACCTAGCCCCAAATCCGGCTTTACATAAGTTACTAGAAGGGAAACTCCACCACAAAGGGTCAAATTCCAACTAAAACCTCATAGGAAATAGATAATTACACCATCGCAAAATCACAACCTCACAAAATCTCGACTGTACCAAACAGCAAAAATGAAGGGACTTAGCACTAACTGGTCATTACATATCTCTCAATGTCAATGGTCTCAATTCTCCAATAAAAAGACACAGACTAAATGAATGGATGCATAAACATAACCCAAGATTTTTCTGCATTCAAGAAACACATCTCAACCACAATGACAGACATTGCTTCAGAGTAAAAGTTTGGGGAAAATATTTCTAGCAAATGGTCACAAGAAGCAAGCTGGGGAAGCCATTCTTATATCTAATACAATAGACTTTCAACCAAAATTAATCAAAAGAGATGAGGAAGGACACTTCGTATTCATCAAAGGTAAAGTCAACCAAGAAGACATCACGATTTTGAAAATTTATGCTTATTAAATTAACTAGGGCTCCCCCATTTGTAAAAAAGCTATTAACAAAGCTTGAGCCTCTCTTCGATACCCACACATTAATAGTGGGAGACTTCAACATCCAACTTTCACTCAAGGATAGGTCTTTGAATCAAAGACTAAGCCGGGAAATAACTTCATTTACCAATGTCATCAATCAAATGTATCTAACTGATATCTACATAACTTTTCACCCAAACACAAAGGAGTATAACTTTTTCTCAGCACCTCATGAAATGTTCTCTAAAATTGATCACATAGTGGTTCACGAAGCAAGCCTCAACAGATATAAGAAGATTGAAATAATACCTTGTATCTTATCCGATCACCATGGTCTAAGGCTGGACTTCAACAACAAGAGAAATAAAAAAAGCCTACTTGCACGTGGAAACGAAATGACTTTCTACTTAATGACACGTGGGTCATGGAAGAAATAAAGGAATAAATAAAAGACTTCCTGAAAGACAATGAAAATGATGGAACAACACACCCAAATTTGTGGGACACATTGAAAGCAGTGCTAAGAGGAAAATTTATAGCACTAAGTGCCTTTAAAAAGAAAATGGTAACATCCCACATAAACAACTTAACAATACAGATGGAAGCCCTAAAAAAAAAAAAGAAAAACGAAGAAGCAGAAATACCCAAGAGGAGTAGATGTCTAGAAATAATCAAATTCAGGGCTGAAGTCAATAAATTAGAAACAAAGAGAACAATCCAAAGAATCAACAAAACCAAGAGCTGGTTCTTGAGAAAATTAACAAAATAGACAAACCGTTAGCCAATCTAACTAAAAGAGAGAGAAAGGCTCTCAAAATCAACAAAATCAGAAATGAAAAGGGAGACATAACAACAGACACTGAAGAAATACAAGGAATCATAAGAACCTACTTTAAAGGCATTCATGCCACAAAATTTGAAAATCTAAGGGAAAAGGACAACTTTCTCAGCCGATTCCATTTGAAAAAATTAAATCAAGATCAGATAAACAAATTAAATAGCCCTATTTCACATATAGAAATAGAAGCAAACATTGATAGTCTCCCAACCAAAATAAGCCCAGGGCCAGATGGTTTCAGTGCAGAATTCTACCAGTCCTTCAAAGTGGAGCTAATACCGATACTTTTCAAGATATACTGAAAGATAGAAATGGATTGAACATTACCAAATTCCTTCTCTGAGTCCACAGTCACATTGATACCTAAACCCCACAAAGACCCAACAAAAAAAGAGAATTTCAGACCAATTTCTCTTATGAACATTGATGCAAAAATACTCAACGAAATAATCGCAAAGCGAATACAACAGCATATCAAAGACATCATTCACCATGAACAGGTAAGCTTCATTCCAGGCATGCAGGGATGGTTTAACATACAGAAATCCATCAATGTAGTCCACCGTATAAACAAACTGAAAGAGAAAAACCACATGGTTATCTTTTTAGATGCAGAAAAACATTTGACAATATCCAAAACCCGTTCATGTTTAAAGTTCTGGAGTGATCGGGTATACAAGGCACTTATCTAAACATAATAAAGGCTATATACAGCAAACCAATAGCCAACATTAAATTAAATGGAGAGATACTCAAGGAAATCCCTCTAAATCAAGTACCACACAAGGCTGCCCACTTTCTTCACATATCTTCAATATAGTTCTTGAAGTTCTAGCCAGTGCAATAAGACATCAAAAGGAGATCAAGGGGATCCAAATGGGAAAAGAGGAAATCAAATTAACCCTATGATATTGTATATAAGTGACCACCACAATTCCACCAGAGTACTCCTACAGCTGATTAACACTTTCAGCAAATTGGCAGAATAAAAAATAAACTAAAAAATGTCAGTAGCTTTTATATGTAGAAATGGCAAACAGGCAGAGAAATAAATTAGGAAAATTTCTCCCTTAACCATAGCCAAAAACAATATAAAATATCTAGGAATAACCCTACCCAAGCTAGTACAGGACTTATTTGAAAAAAAATTTTACATCTTTGAAGAAAGAGATTGAAGATGACATCAGAAGATGGAGGGAACTACCTTAATCATGGATCGGGAGAATTAACATAATAAAAATGGCCATCTTACCAAAAGCAATTTACAGATTGAATGCAATCCCCATCAGAATACCTACAAAATATTTTGAAGATATGAAAGATCAATTCTCAATTTCATATGAAGAAATAAAAAGCCCAGAATAGCAAAAACAATCCTATACAATAAAAGATCCTCCAGAGGAATCTCCATAACTGATCTCAAGCTGTACTACAGAGCAACAGTAATTAAAACATCATGGTACTGGCAAAGAAATAGGCTGGTGGATCAATGGAATTTAAATGAAGAACGGAGATATATCCACACACATTTGGTCACTTGTTTTTTAACAAAGAATCCAAATCCATTCAATGGAAAAATGATTGCATCTTCTACAAATGGTGCTGGTCTAACTGGTTGTCTACATGTAAAAAATGCATTAGACCCCTATTTATCACCACGCACAAAACTAAAGGCCAAGTGGGTTAAAGAACTCAACTTAGAACCAGAGACATTAATTCAGTTAGAAGAAAAAGAAGGGAAGAGCCTTGAAAACACAGGCACAGGAGACAACTTCCTGAACAGAACACCAACAGCACAGACCTTAACATCAACAATTAATAAATGGGACCTCATGAGGCTGAGAAGCTTATGTAAGGCAGGTGACACTGTCAAGAGAACAAAGCGACAGCCTACAGACTGGGAAAAGATCTTCACCATCCCTTCATCTGACAAAGGTCTAATATCCAAAATATATAAAGAACTCAAGTAATTAAACGCCACCTAACCAAATAACCCAATAGAGAAATGGGTATCAGAAGTAAACAGAGAATTCTCAACAGAGGAATATCAAATGACTGAAAAACACTTAAGGAAATGCTCAACCTCTTTAGTCATCAGAAAAATGCAAATCAAAATGACACTGAAATTCCATCATGCCCTTCTCATAATGGTTAAGATCAATAACTCAACTAACACCACATCCTGGCTAGGATGTGGAGAGGAACATTCTTTCATTGCTGGTGGGAATGAAAACTAGTACAGCCACTTTGGAAATCTATCTGTTGCTATCTCAGAAAACTGGGAATAGGTCCTCCACAAGACCCAGCTATTCCACTCCTTGGAATATACCCAGAAGATGCTCTACCACACAACAGGGACATATGCTCAAACATGTTCATAGCTGCCTCATTCATAATACCCAGAAAATGGAAACAGCCTAAGTGTCCATCAGTAGAAGAATGGATAAAGAAACTGTGGTACAGTTACACTACAGAATACTACTCAGCTATTAAAACAAGGAATTCCCGAAATTTGTGGACAAATGGATTGAACTAGAAATTATCATATTGAGTGAGTTCACCCAGAAGCAAAAAGAGTTAAATGGTATATACTCACTTATATTGAGAGACTAGTTCAAGGGTCATGTGCCATGAAAAACTTTACTTACCAGGAAAGTGGGTCAGAGGGAGGACATCCTATTGAGACTTTTGGTGAGAGAAGCCTGAGAGAATGAAGAAATAGAATGATCCAGTGTACTGGAAACCTACAAGAGGAACTTTATGACAGGCAGATCTGGGTCCTGGGGTCCTCCTAAAACGATGGCACCAGCCAAGGAAAATATAGGCAGTAAACGTCGAACCCCTACCTAGACTAGCCAATGGATAGGACATTCTCTACCGTTGAGTGGAGAAGGAGATCTGACATTCACACAAACTCTGGTGCCTCATCTCTGACCACGTCCCCTGGATGAGGAGGCCTGGGGCACTCAGAGGAACGGCAGCAAGTTACCAAGAAGAGACTCGATACCCTAAGAGCATATATAGGGGGTGGAGGTCCCCCTCAGTCACAGACATAGGGGAGTGGAGCAGGAAGTAAGCGGTGGGTGGGAGGAATGGGAAGATACAAGGGATGTGCTAAAAATTTAGATGTAATATGAATAAATTAATAATAAAAAACAAAAATCCCAAAACAAAACATAAAAGCAAAAACAATCATTGGTTGTCACTTCCTTTTTGGGGGAAGTGGGGGACTGAGACACGGTTTCTCTGGTCGACTTGGCTGTCCTGGACTCACTTTGTAGACAAGACTGGCCTCAAACACTTGAAGACCCATCTCCCTCTGCCCCATATGGCATGCACTTCTCACTTTCTAATATTTAAAATTGGACTATAGGGCACCGTGAAGAGCATCCCTACTCCCAGATTCTTAGGAAGCTGAGGCAGGAGGATCACTGGAGATAGTAGCCAAGAGAGAGAGATCTCATAGCATTTGATGCATTTCAGAGCAAGCAGAATCAGCTGTTGACCTCGATTTACTGCTAAGGAACCTATATAGTGTCAATGGAGCTCTGCAAAGACAATTGATCACTATATAAAAGAAAAAGAGTGTATTTACTTCCCTGTATTTTCGAGCATATCAATCTATCCTGTCCAGGGAGCAGACATCATATTTTAGCAAAGTTGATTCTCCAAGAAGAAGATAAACTCATTTGCACAATCATGTTTGTAAAATATGTTCCTCATTGCAAAGGAATATTTATCTACAGTGGAAGATTTTATCATATACAGGAATACTGCACAAAAATATGCAGTTCAGAATAAATACTACTGAGCCATCTCTACAATTTAATTTTTAAATTATTTGTATTTGTAATGTTTATGAGTATTTTCTCTCTATATGGGTCTATGCATGTGGTGCTCAAAAGAGGAAATTCATTCCTTTTCAGCTGGAGTTAATACAGTGTGAGCTGCCATGTAGGTGCAGGGACTAGAAACTGCTGTAATAATACACGAATCTTTGAGCCTGTGATCCTAGTATGTCAGCCTCCAATTTCTGTTTCCGTTTTCTTTCAAGTTTTACTCCATCTTTCCTCAGTGTAACATAATATTTATGCTCTGAACACTTCCTCTACTCTTTGGTGAGAGACATTTTGTAATGGCAGCAACAGTAGGTTGATTAAGATCACTCTGAGTCATTGCAGATCCACGACTGTGCTCTGCCATACATCCTGTGATCTTCAACTTGTCTGTAATGGTTGGGTGAGCCCTGTGCAGTTTCACGTGCTCACTATGGTAAAGGTGTTGCACTAACCTTCTGTACTTTCTGCTTGGTGGTTTCTTCCATGATGTATTAGGAGTGTTTGTGTCCCTTGTCACCATCAGCAGACTTCCTCTGTTACAGCCTGCGCCTTGGTGACTTTGACACACACTCTAGTGGCTTTAGTTGTCTTAGACATTCTCCAAGGGTTTTGTGCATCTGACCATTGCCATTTTTCACAGTGCTCTTGTGGTGTCTTCTTTTGAGCCTTGTAGGGCTCTTCAAAACTATCTCTATTTCTTTCTTATCCTGATATTCCAATTTTTAACCTCATGCCAAAGCTTCAGACTCCATCTCTATCTCACTTTCATCCCATTATTTCCTTTTTGGAACTTGTCCCAAGGCTTCAGACTCCATCTGTGTCGCATTTTCACCCCTGTATTACCTTTTTTTCAAACTAACCCAAAGCTTCAGGCTTTATCCACATTCTAAGCTGTTTATGCTGCCAAATGGAGACACAGCTTGCATAGCTTTTGTGAGGGTGCTGGGTCCCTAGTTTGGTAAAGTTTTTCAGCATTCCAAGTGAAGGAAACCATCCACCTGGCTCTTTGTAGGTGTCCATTTGTGGTAAACACCTGGATATCTGAAGAACCACTCTTTCTATTAGATGTATGATCTATATGATGGTGAAAGGTTGGAAACCTTTCAGTCCATTGAGTGAAGAACTGAGAAGAGCTCCTCTTTATCAACAGAGTTGAATTTTGCTGGCATGGTCAGTCAAAATTTGAAGCTAATAGAGTTGGCAGTATCAGAAAATGACTGGCGAATAATGAAATGTTGAGAGTTCACTAGGGCCCATGGAGGGAAAATCATGGCGTTGTAGAAATGCTTCCTTAGAAGGATCCCAACAAGGAGCAGTAACAGGCTGAAGATCCATTACACAGGAACCAGACTGATTGCCCAATCCGCCACTAGTAGAACCTCAGACTTACCCACACAGCTGACACATCGGAGGCAAGATTCACAAATGATTCCTGACTCGGTGGGTTGCCGTAACCACTGCCTTCAAGACTCCATACCTAGTTGTGATGTCACCATAAAGAACAAAGAATGAAAATCAACAATCTTTGGAGTGTGGAGGATCTCCCCACCCCCAACTGAGTCAAGGATCTTAAAGTGCTTCCATGTCCTAGTGGGAAGGTTGAATATTATGAAAGAATCATACACATCTCAGTTCCCTTCTGCAGAGTTCAGGGCTATCTCAAGTGTCTCAGCATAAGTTAGTTCACCCTGACTAGCACATTTGTATTTAAGAAAATTAACATCAAGATAAATTACATAAAAATATAATTGCCTTGAAAATAGCTTCTAGCAATATGCTTGCTAATTACAGAGAATAAATATAGTTTTATTGTTATAAAACCCAGTTGGTACTGTTGTGTAACAAAGCTTTTTCTCTGGTGAATAAGAAGCCAGGACAGAGCACCACAGTCCTACGTAGTTAACCAATGGGATTTCTTGAGGTTACTTATAGGAATATGGATGATGGGTTATTTAGAACATCGGAAATGACTCAAAGACAGCTGTATAATCATAGTTCATGCAAGCATACATAATTTATCATAAATGCTGGGATTCTGGAAACAATTCTATTGCAATACAGGTTGTATTAATTTAAAAGTAAATAATAAAATTTGAAAATTATCTGTGGATTAGACATATATCTTGCATTTGTGAATATTCAGAATCTTCTGCATTTAAGTACAGAGTGGATTCTGAAAGGTCAAATTTCAACATAAACTTCTGTGGGACATTCCATTCTGAAGGTGAAAGAAGAGATGGGTTCTTCTAAGGTAAAGTATGTGTGTGTAAATGACAGGTTAATTTTCCTTACAAAAATATTACTAACTCTTCAAAACTTAAATCACCTGTGCACTAAAGCCAGGTTTTTTCAAGTCTTCTTTTTTCAGGACTTCTTCAAGAAAATCTAAACATATTCTGTAAAAATTATAATCTCTGATATCAAAAATGAATATAGGCACTCAATTTCTACAGACAATAAGATGGGTCATTATTTATCTGTGAATAAAGGCTGCTATTTTATAAATATTTCATCTGAGGCCCTATTTCAGTAGTTCTCAGCCTTCCTAATGCTTCAAACTATAATAGCATCCCTATGCTATAATAGCATGTCTTTTCATTCCCAAAGTGTCTCTACCTACAAGATCAGTGCTGTTGACTATTGGATCATTACAGAGAAGTCAGAAAATTCTTTCTCAGAATATAATTTTTAATGCATATTAGTTATTTATAATAAAACACCTTCTATAATTAACTGATCTTTTCTTGTGTCACAAATAGAACTTAGCCAATGGAGAGGATGGAATTATGTTACCTTTAATTTCAGGGTCTATTGACTTTCAGAGACATGGCTATAAACATCTCCAAGGAGGAGTGGGATGTCTGGACTCTGCCCAGAGGACAATGTACAGAGATGTCATGCTGGAGAATTACAACAACCTGGTGTCTGTAGGTGAGACATATTTTATTCCATACTTTCTACATTATCTTAGGGATGGTCTAAATCGTCTACTAGTATTTGAACATGACATCCACTGCTTAGTTTATCTCATGTTTTTATAGGTATTGATTACTGTCTTTTTTATAGCTAACATTTTATGTTTCTTTATCTTGTTTTTACATTTAAACTTTGGATAATTCAATCTTTTATCCATTTTGTACTGGTATCCAGAGCATTTATATGTTAATCTACTTTTACTCCCACAGTTGTCACTTTTTAAATGCAGTAATTAAAAAAAAGGACTACTGAAAATTTTAACGTATTGAGTTAGGAAGAGTCTATTTTGGAAGGAATTGTGAACTAAAAAGTCACTCATGTATATTTTACTATTTTTCATATTCCCTATTTACCACAATTCAGTGCTAGTATCAAGTTATACTGAATGGTATATCAGTATGTCTGTTTGAATATACAGGTGTTTCTGTTTAAAAATCAGAGGTATTAAGTGTCCTGAACAAAACAAAGAACCATAGATTGGTGAGAAAAAGGAGACAGAAGAAAGTAAACCAGGTAAGATGAAATAAAATGACACGACATGTGATGATTCTAAACCAAGGATCAATCTAAACCTAAAGTGTGGTGAGACAACCTCATTTTAGAAATTATTCCTACGATATCATTCCTAAGAATTTCTCTTAGAATAATGTACCAAGTGTACAGTACAGCATGGTTGTTATATGATTTTTGCCTTATTTTATCTTAATAGTGGTGATCTGAAATGCAGTATGTTTTAGACATTTGATTAACAAGTAAATTACTCTGCGTTCCACTCACAGATAATATTTTTGTTGCATGTGAGTGATGAATAGATTTGGGTGTTTCTGTTGTTTATTCCCTTAAAATAAATTTACAGCATCCATTTTGCTCATAGTTTTTCTCTATTTCACATTTTCCCAGACTAGCTCCTCTCTCTACACTAACTCAATGTCATGACCCGCCCCTCTCACTCGCTCCCCTATCCCATTTAAAAGAAGAAAAAGAGAATAGAATCCAAAATAGATTTAAACATGGAGTTGGATTTGTGCTCATAGCTTCTCCTGAAGCTATGGCATAAAATATGAATACTTTATCCAAAGTTATGCCTTCCCCCCAAAAAAAATTATTTTTCTATTTCCATGAGACTACGTACTTCAGATAGGTTCTCAACTTGTTTGTTGCTTTGTAACCATTTCCAATTCTCAAATCTGAATTTTTTTCTCCCTTGAACTTGTGCATACTGTCAGTGGGTTTATATTGGTATTAGTCTTGTGTCTATAAGGTGATGTTTATTGATAGTCATCCAACACCTCTGGCCATTATAATCCTCTGCCATGTTTTCCAAATAGGTCGGTAATCCTTGACAAGAGGAGTGTGATAAAAATAACACACATAGGACCAAGTGCTCCAAAGTTAAAGGAGAGATAAACATGATTTTTGTTGAGATCACACGTGGGAGATGAAAAAAAGATTTGTGAGAGAGCAAGTGATGTTTATGCCCTTAGAAGTCAAACCAACATATGTGGGAGATTGGTTGTTAACCAGCTGAAAAACATCCTTGAACAGATGTTGAGAAGAGGTATAAATCTGAGCCAAAAACATGAGGCATGGCCTTTGGAGACATGGGATAGTTTTAGCTATTCATTGCTCCACTTAAAGATGTTCCTATTGAGAACCGCTTGAGGGAAGATTTCGGGCCTCTAGGCTCTGGCTGACAATCTGGGTTCTGGTTGCTCTGTGTTTTAGAAGAAGTCCTGCCGATTAAGCCAGGATAATCATTCCTTGGAACTGATATCATTATCATTTCATTATTGTATGATTTAATCTACTTTTCCTATTGTTTAGGTTAGTTTGGTTATAAGTGAGGTACTCTTGGCTAATAAGTTTATAATAAAAGATGTTTGTTAGGAAAATTGAGTCTCTCAGAATATGTACTTTGTCAAGTCATTTACATGCAGATTAAGCTTCTCTGTTGAAGATTGGGTGAGGCACAGATTTATTGGAAAAGGCATTGGTGTTTTGGGGCACATTACTGCCATCTTAATTTATATAAATAATGGTTGGGTTTAATATTGAGCCCTTGACCTCATTCATCTCTGTTTATTGACCTCATAAACAGGTCAGATGTCAGTTTCACCTCACAAAGCCACTTTAATGTCATTCAAAAAGTAGTGGGTACTAACAAAGCATTTGCAGAACTATTTACACCAGTGAGCACTTTTTGCAAGAAGGTCAGCATTGGACATCATAGAGTTTATATATGGGTGACTCTAAATTAATTTTGTCTTTCTATTATACAAGTAGTACCTGCCAATTCTAAGAATGCAAGTCAGCAGGGGTGAGAATTCACTTTGGCACTGATTCAAAATATTTGTTGCTGTATGTACATATTGTCTTCAGCTGTAGCTTCCATTCCTTGGGCTTGGAAATAAAATAAATGTTCATGGAATTACCTGTAATCATTCAGTGAAGGCATAAGTCCACTGTGCACAAAAATTCAAAATGTTCCAGCGCATATATTTGTACAATTTTCTGCATTCAGTGGCATGTTACATTGGGATATTTTATTGTCTTTCTTAATTTGTCCTTTAAATGGCTTTTTATATGCAAATGTGTTAGGAAGCTTCCATAATAGCAGTTTTCCATAAGGCCATTGAAATGAAATGTAGTGTGGACTACAGTAATGTAGTGTGGACTACAGATTCTTGAGTTTTAGTCTCATGACCTGAGTTCAATCTCCTTAAAGCATATGCCTGATTCCCAAATTTAGAGGAATTTTCTTGAGTATCTCTCCATTTAATTTGATTTTGGCTATTGTCTTGCTGTATATAGCCTTTATTATGTTGAGGTATGTGCCTTGTATTCACGATCTCTCCAAAACATTTAAGAAGAAAGAGTGTTGGATTTTGTAGAATGCTTTTTTAGCATCTAGGGAGATGATCGTGTGTTTTTTTCTTTCAGTTTGTCTATGTGGTGGATTAAATTGATGGACATCCATATATAATTCCATGCCTGCATTCCTGGAATGAAGCCTACCTGTTCATAGTGAATGATATCTTTGATATGTTCTTGTATTCATTTTGTGAGTATTTTACTGAGTATTTTTGTGTCAATGTTCATAAGAGAAATTGGTCTGAAATTATCTTCTTTGTTGGAGTTTTGTGGAGTTTTGGTATCAATGTGACTGGCCTCAGAGAATGAATTTGGTAATGTCCCATAAATTTCTATCTTTTGGAGTACCTGGAAGATTATTGGTATTAGATATTCTTTGAAAGTTTAGTAGAATTCTGTCCTGAAACCATCTGGTCCTGGGATTTTTTGGGTAGAGAGACTATCAATGATTGCTTTTATTTCCATAGGAGAAATAGGACTATTTAATTTGCTTATCTGTTCTTGATTCAATTTTGGAAAGTGGAATCAATCAAGAAAATTTTCCATTTCCCTTAGATTTTCAAATTGTGTGGCATATTTGCCTTTAAAGTAGGATCTTATGATTCTTTGTATTTCTTCAGTGTCTATTGTTATGTCTCCCTTTTCATTTATGATTTTACTGATTTGGGTAGTGTCTCTCTGCCTTTTACTTAGTTTGTCTAATGGTTTGTCTATCTTATAGATTTTTTCAAAGAACTAGGTACTGATTTTGTGAATTTTTTTAATTGTTCACTTTGTTTCTAATTTATTCATTTCATCATGGCTTTGATTATTTCCACGTGTCTACACCTTTTGGGTGTTTCTGCTTCTTTTTTTGGGGGGGGGAACTTCCATTTATGTCATTAATTTGCTTATGTGGGATGTTTCCAATTTCTTTATAAAGGCACTTTGTGCTATGAATTTTTCTCTTAGCGCTCCCTTCAATGTGTCCCACAAATTTGGGTATGTTGTTTCTTTATTTTCATTGAATTTCAGGAAGTCTTCAATTTCTCTCTTTATTTCTTCCCCGACCAATTTGTCATTAAGTAGAGAGCTGGTTAGTTTCCATGTGTGTGTAGGCGTTTTATTATTTCTGTTTTTGTTGAAGACCAGCCTTAAACCTCGGTGATCTGATAGGATACAAAGTATTATCTCAGTTTTCTTGTATCTGTTGAGGTTTTCCTTGTGACCAACTATGTGATCAATTTTGGAGAATGTTCCATGGGGTGCTGGGAAGAAGATATAATCTTTTGTGTTTGGATGAAAAGTACTGTAAATGTCTGTTAGAACTATTTGATTCATGATGTTGGTTAATGATGTTCTTTCTTGACTTAGTTTCTGTTTCACTGACCTATCCTCCTTTAAAAAAAGGCTCAAGGTATTTAGTCTTCAGAGAAATACAAATCAAAAGAATTCTGAGATTCCATCTTACACCCATTAGAATGGCTAAGATCAAGAATTCAAGTGATACCACATGTTGGCAAGGATGTGGAGAGAGAGGAACACTCCGTCATTGCTGGTAGGAATGCAAACTAGTACAACCACTTTGGAAATCTATCTGGCACTATCTCAGAAAACTGGGAATAAATCTCCTTAAGACCTAGCTATTCCACTCCTTGGAATATATGCAGAAGATGCTCCAGCACACAACGACATATGCTCAACCATGTTCATAGCAGCCTTATTCATTATAGCCAGAACATGGAAACAGCCTAAGTGTCCCTCAGTAAAAGATTGGATAAAGAAACTGGTACATTTACACTATGGAATAGTACTCAGCTATTAAAAAGAAGAAATCCCAGAAATTTGTGGACAAATGGATTAAATTAGAATTGATCACAATGAGTGAGTTAACCAAGAAGCCAAAAGACTCAAATAGTATATACTCATTTATATGCAGACACTAGCACAAGGGGCATGTCCCATGAAGTTTTCACTTACCAGGAAAGTGGGAAAGATGGGAGGACATAATATTGAGACTTTCGGTGAGAGAAGTATGGGAGAATGGGCAAACAGAAGGATCCAGAGGGTCCTAGAAACCTATATGATGTACATTATGGTGGGCGGATCAGAACCCAGGGGTTTGGCACAAACTATGATACCAGCCAAGCACAATACATGCAGTAACTTTGAACCCTGAACTAGAGCTAAGCAATGGGTAGGACAGTTTTCACAGTTGAGTGGAGATTGGTAACTGAGTTTCATACGAACTCGGTTTCTTCATGTTTGACCACATCTCCATGATGAGGAGGCCTGGTGGCACTTAGAGAAAAAATAGCAAGAAGAGACTTGATAACCTATGAGCATATACATGGTGAGGAGGTCCCCCTCAGTTACAGTCATAAGGGAAAGGGGGGAAATGTATGTTGGAGTGAGGGAGGAATGGGAGGATAAAAGGGATGGGATAACAACTGAGATGTAATTGAATGAATTAATAGTAAAAATGTTGACATGGCATGTGATGACTCTAAACCAAAGAACATTATAGACCTACAATTTGGTTAGACAAACTCTTCATTAGAAATTATTTATAAGTATTTCTTTTAGAACATCATACCAAATATATAGTACAACATGAATGTTATATGATTTTTGCCTTATTTTATCTTAAAGGTGGTATTTGAAATGTCATATATTATAGACATTTGACAAACTAGTAGATTGCTCCATGTTCTATTTACAGTTAATATTTTTGTTGCACATCAATGAGAAATAGATTTGAGTATTTCTATTGTTTATTTCCTTAATGGAATTTGATATTGAATATTTTGCTCATAATTTTTCTTTCTGTTACAATTTCCCAGACCATGACCTCTCTCCACACTAACTCAATTTCATAATTTCTCTCTCTCTCTCTCTCTCTCTCTCTCTCTCTCTCTCTCTCTCTCTCTCTCTCTTCTCTCTCTTCTCTCTCTCCCTTCCTTCCTCCCTCCTTCCTTCTCCATTTTCTCTCTCTCTCACACACACACATGCACACACACACACACACACACACAGAGAGAGAGAGAGAGAGAGAGAGAGAGAGAGAGAGAGAGAGAGAGAGGGAGAGAGAAGGAGAGAGAGAAAGTAATTAATAGAAGCCAAAATAGATTTAAACAGGGAATTGCACTTGTGCTGGTAACTTCTCTTCATGCTATTAAATAATATATGATTAATCTATCCAATGCTATATAAAAAATACTTATTTTTCTCTCTCCATGAATTTATGCATAAAAATAGGTTCTCAGTCACAATCATAGGTGAGGGGAGTAAGGGAAAAATGGACGGGAGACAGGAATGGGAGGATACAAGGGATGGGATAACCATTGAGATGCAATATGAATAAATTAATAAAATTTTTAAAAAGACACAAGCATGAGAAAAATAAATTCTCATCTAGGGTGACACTTTGTACCTCTTTTCCATTCTTAAAGCAGGATTTTTTTCTAACTTGTATTTGTACATACTATCCATGGGCTTCTATGGGTATTCATCTTATGGTGTTGATAAGGTGCTGTTTATTGAGAGTCATTCAATATTTCTGGCCTTTATAATCCTCTGCCTGATTTTCTGCATAGGGCCAACGATAGGAGGGGTGTGACAATGCTAACCCATGTAGGACAAATTGCTCTAAATCTCTCAGTATCTGCATTTTGTCAAGTTGTTGACCTCCATGTTAAGCTTCTCTGTTAAAGGTTTTGTGGTGCACAGATCTATTGGAAAAGGTATATGTATTTTTGAAGCATATTAATGCCATTTTAATTTATAAGAATAATAGTAGTTTTTAATATAGCACCCATGATTTGTTTATACTCAGGTTCTTGGCTTCATAATTAGTTCACATATGGTTTTCAACTCACCTTAATGCTTAATATTTAAGTGTACTCTTCAAAATCAATAAAGTTGTTTTGCTTCATACAAACATAAATTGAATACCTTGTAACCAGTGCATAATATATCAGTAGCAGAATTGGTATCAATTATTAATAACATATGCCAAAAGGACAACCTTTCCATCTACCGTTTATTTGAAGTCATGGTTTCTCTCTAGGCCTTTATCATTCATTCACTTCTTCTGGTAATGTGAATGTAAAAAGATTTGCTAGAAATCAATCATCTTCATCTAATTGATCAGTTCTTTTTAATGATTATCATTGAAGTTTAGATCCAGGTTCATTTTTGCAGTTACAAATTACCATCTTTGTGCATCCCTGCTTGCTACAACCCTGTTCCAACACTGTGAAGATAACTACACTTCACAGTCAAGATCAATAATAATGTAGAAAAACGTGTTTCTTATAAAACCAATTAAGATATTCAGGGCTGGAAGTATGAAGATAATTTGGAACTATGAATTGAATCATGGGTATTTAAAAAATTCAATACTCTGGTTTCTCTGAAATACAAGATTTAACTCCAGCCTGTTGATTGGTTAGTATCATAAAAATGGTATAAATCATAGCCCATGGTAGGATTGAACTCACTTTGTCTGGTGACCTTTATCTTTTCTTCTTTCACAGAAAACTGTCCAAAGATAGGTGAGACGGAGAAAAGAGATGTCTCAACAGAGGTAGCCTCTATGTTCCTTCATCTATAGCACCTGCTAACTCCACCCAAAGATTCTACTTAGAACAGAAAGATTCATGATGTCATAGACAAATAATAAACCAGTGAATTTCATCTTAAAGAAGCAGCACCCACAGTAAGTTAGATCTCAACTGTGTGATCTTATGTCCACAATCTCAAACATTTGAGTCCAAATATTCTCTTTCCAAGAAAGGCCAAATCAGGTGAATGGAGATAGTCAAAGTTTTACCAAATTGTATAAATGTATTTTATTTCAGCATAGTTCTACCTTTCTGACTTTGTGAGATAATTTTAATTTAATATTTAACATTTTAGTTTAATAGCCTAATTTATTTACTAATTTTTTATTTATTCAGCTTACATCTCAATTGTTTTCCCCTTGCTAATAATCTAATTTGAATTTTTAGTATTAAAATTTAATATGATAATATTTTTATTTTAATATTTTAATTTTAGTAGTGTAATTTAATGTTTGAACTTTTTTCATTTCTGAAACATGCACACTAATATTTTAGATAATCTTTGTAGTTGATGATCACTAATAGCTCACCAATGTTTGAGAAATATACCAACCACAAAAAGTCACAGGCCGATTGTTAGAACTCTAGTATGAGAAATTCTTAGTACAGTGTGGAAATCTATGTGCAAAGGCCATAAGTAAAGTTTGGATACATGACACATAAGAATTTGACAGTGACATGTACTTTCACATTTTATTGTTCCCTAATCACTATGTGATTCATAGCCTTCCTCATTAAGGACCAACAAAATCATATATGACAATACCACCTTTTGACTAGGACATTTGAACTTAAAGTTTGGCTGAAATATAATTTTTGCCATAGAAAACACAAATGTACATTAAGTCTCTAGTAGCACACATGCACACACACACACACACACAAAAAAAAAAAAACAGATTATTCCTTGAAATTCCAAAATTGCAATATTTGAAGAGATTATGAGTGAAGAAATGTGACTTTTGGATTAAAAAATTAAAAGTATATGGTGTAACCATATTTTATTTTGAGGAAATCACATTCATGACCTCTTAAAATTCTCTGGGATCTCAATTGAAACAGAAATGTAAGGAGGAAGGAAAATTCATTGTAAGTAAAATTAGTGGAGGCACAGTGTGCAGACAGTTATGAGAAGACAAGTTCATCTGAATAATTAATAGGATTTACTCTGTAAAATATAATTTAATTGGGGTAAGTTATTAAGATCATCTATTAACTTGTGTTTCATCAAGATTTTGTACCTTAAAGTACTTAAAACTAGACTGAAGGCCATAGGACTTTTTTTTTATAGGAAAAGCATTACACCAAGCATATTCTTTTTAAAAAGCAATTTGGAGGTTGTAATTATACTACCTAAATTTAGGTATGTATTTGAGAAACATTCAATTCTGTGAGGATTGGCAAGCTACATTTTCCCTCTACATTTTCCCATTGTTTGAGTTGTTAGTAAAACCATTACATTAATGGAATTTTGGCAAGAAGATTGCCTATCTTGCCTAATGTGACAATCCTTTATACAAAAGGACACATCTTATATTTTATCCACAGA
Organism: Acomys russatus; assembly: GCF_903995435.1. NCBI lineage: Eukaryota > Metazoa > Chordata > Mammalia > Rodentia > Muridae > Acomys > Acomys russatus. Next base: position 2,177,863 of record NW_026131903.1, read on the forward strand.
ATACAAATATGATAAGTCCATGTTTATTCTGAAAGAACTTCACCCTTATTAACTCATTTCCTGAATGCTCACTAGTTGATGTGGTTGATATTATGAAAATATAGACAGAAGAAGAAACATGTTTATTTTCTTATGAGATGTTTTCTCTAACAGTCTCAGTCCTTTTGAAACATTTCAATATATAAGATATGAAAGGTTAGTGTTAAAAGAAATGCTATTATCATATATACATTGATCATCTACATTGGTGTATAGTTTAAAAATTAATCTCATACTCTTTAAAATTCTCTTTTTAAGTTTTTCCCGGACAGAGTTTTCCTGTTTAATAGGCCTGGCTGTCTTAGACTCGCTTTGTAGACAAGGCTGGCCTCAAAATCACAGAGATTCACTTACCTCTGACTCCTGAATGCTGGAATTAAAGGCTTGTTCCACGATGCCCATCAAAAAACAATTCATTTTTAATGGTTTTTTATTATAATTTATGCAGAATACATCCTGATTGATTGTTATCCCCCACCTTGTATCTTCCTTTTCTCACCCAGAGGCAGTTCATGCTCTCCCCACAACCAAGGAGAATATGCTGTCCATTGACTAGGTAAAAAAATTCTTAATACAAATATTTGTAACAATTGTATTTCAAAACTGTAAGTGGCCATAAATCTATCAATAGTAAAAGATTCATAAGATACATTTGGTTGCTGTTAGTCTGAGGCCAATCTGGACGACAAAGTGAAAGTCAAGAAGAGCCAAATGTACACAGAGAAAGCCTGTATCATAAAAAGGAGGGTGAAGGGAAAAAGAAAGGAAGGAAAAAAAGAGGCATCCAGACATGTTCTTAACCATGTTATTTTTATGTCTAAACCTTGAACAATATGCAATAATATGAATGATTGAATGTGTCTCGAGGTATACTGGTTGAAATAAGATTTTAAAATGCTGTGTATTTTATATATTCCTGGGTATATATCTTTTTCAAAAAAATCAAGAAAACAACCCAGACACCAAAAAATCTAGAATTGGAAAATATGTGATTGCCATGTAAAAGGTGCTCTATGTTGAGTGTCAATCTGTGTTCCTGTTGAACAATAATATAAAGGAACCTTATAATAGTGGGAATATTCTACTCTTCACTTTTGGTTGTACGTGATTGGACCTCATGAGCTAATCTGCTGTAAGATTAATATCAGTTGTGCCAGAGATGGTAGGTTGTGGTACATTTTTAAGTGTTATATTTATTTTTTATTGAATGAAGAAATAGAAAATGAACATAAGTAAATATTTTTTGAGTTTAAAACATTAACTGATACATTCATAATTCAATGTGCTGTCTTTTGTCAGGTAGTAACATATTTCAAACAAGGTTGTAAGTTATAACTATGAATTATATAATACAGAGAAGAGAGTTTGTTGTAATTTTCTGAGGGAAACCCAGGCCATTCGGCCAGCCATGTGCACATTAGCTTGTGGCAACGCCCTCCCTCACCCACTGAAGCTCCTCCTTCTCCCACGGGCCTCTCCAGAGACCAGCAATTCCGCCTTGCTGCGTGGGTTGTGGCCTAAGCCTGAGTCCCAGATGGCCTCCCACCTTCCCATCTCAGGGACCCAAGGGACCTGTAAGCTGCTGGCTAAGTGAGCCTTTTGGACCCTGCGCAGCCACTGTACCTCTGCTCCTGAAGCAGATGGTTCTGGTCCTCCTTGGTCCTCTCCTTGGCTGCCCCATGACCCTCGGGAAAGAAGTCCCCTCCTGACTTGGCTGTTGCTTTCAGGCTAGGACACCTCATCTCGGCTGTAGCTGGGGCTCACCTGATCCCTGCTCTTTCTCCCTTCAGGTACTTTGAGTACATGTTTCTCAGCAGCCAGAACAGCTGGTGTTTGGGATTCTGGGAGGGATACTGGGTTTTACTCTATTGTTGTGCATAGCATGATCTCTTTGTCAACCTGGCTGTCCTCAAACTCACAGAAATGTCTGCCTCTTGTGTGCTGGGAATAAAGGGAACAACACCAGGCTGTTTTTTGTTTGATTTTGAGACAAAAACCTCACATGATCAAGGCTCACCATAAGCTCCTGATCCTCCTATTCACATCCCAAGTACTGGAATACAGAGGCACACCACCATATTTACCCCCACCCTTTAAACTTATTTTCTGTTCTAATGATTAAGTTTACCTCTGTGTTTCTCAGCTTTCTGGTACCACAATGTAATAATGGACATAATCAGCTTTATACACAAAAGGCTTATAATTTTTCAGGTTTCAGATACACTGTGATAGGAGCATGTTGTAATGTGAAAGCACCGCCTTCATGGTCAGGAAGGAAAAGAGAGAAGAAGGACCTAGGCCTTACAGACCCTTTCAGCGTCACATCCTCAGTGATCTATGGACTTACCTTCCTGGGATCCTAATGTACCACCCTGGAGGCCATGCCACAGAATGCAGGTCATGGGAGATTTTTAAGGTCCAGCCTATAGATTCAAAGATGATTGTTGCTAAACTTAGATTTACAAGTTTTTACTTTACAGATTGTATTTTGAGGGTTTCGAATTTTCTTAGTAATTTATCTTATAGTTTTTGTTTTGTGATAAATACCCCCATTCATTACACAGGCTTATTTTCTGATGTAGTTTTGAGTATAATGTTTTTATAGCTACCATAAAGTCCTTCTCTTCTAATTCCAGTAGCTGAGTCATCTGGGCTCATATGTTTGGGCCTTATGGATTACGTTTGGAAAGACTTGAGATTCTGTTATAATACTCTTAGCAGAGTAATAATTTGTGTTGTTGTTGTTGTTAGAAGGGCAATCATCTTGGCTACACTCAAAACCCCCACCTGTAATAGTTGCTGTTTCTGTTCTGTTCTTTAAGCTTTAGCTTTACTGGTTTGTATGTTACCATTGGTTAAGTTGAAGACAGAGGTTTCAGCAGAATCTAGATATCTTCCTTTTCTAGTTTCCTCTGTTCAGTTTCTAGCTGTCTAGGCTTTGTACACTGCTTTCTGTCTTAGCTTTTCCCACCTTTCTGGCAGCAGTATGTGGAGGCTTTGGGCATGCATATTCATAAATCTCTTATAAGCAGTCTTCAACACAACCTAGCATACTGCTACATGCAGCCTTCTCCTACATATACATAAATAATATATCAATTCCAACTTAGAAATTATTTTGTGCAGAAACAGAAATTGAATTAATATTTATGGGGTAGTCATGTCCATGTCTATCATCTCCATTTAAAAAATACAAAAATTATAAGATCAATGAGTGGGTTATGTATAATAGTATAAATACACAAAACATATTTGTAGTCAATTGTTAAAATCTCAAGAACCATTAAAACCAGAAGGTTTTAAATTTTTACTTCTGATAGAATTATTATGAATGTAACAATGACCAAAGTGGACTGATTCATAAAAATGTTTGGTGCTACAAAGTTCAATGCTGTATACAGCACTAAATCAGGAAAATATAATTGAACCGAATTAAAATAGTAAAATAAATATTTACTAAATAATGTATAGGAATGTGAGAAAATAGTTTGCTCAGAATAAGCAATGTCATAAAAGCATAAAAACTTGAGTTTCCTTCCTGAAATTGGGTTGAGTGATCCAGACATGGTAGAATGTTGGTACAGTTTCACCACCAGAAAATGTGGTGGTAAAAATAGATTAATGGACATGACTAACAAAACCACATTTTTTCGTGAAGAAATATAAATAAAATGTGCATGCCATGCCTCTACAAGATAAAATGCTAAGGAATGACATTAAAATGTAATTTTAGTGTGCATGGAAATTATTAATTCCCACACACTTGACTGTGTACACACTCAGAACAACATATGTGAATGAATAAATACAAAATGTATATGCTAGTTTTGAACAATATGCTCATCAAATGAGCTTATGTAACAGGGACACACATACAAAATCACAATTAGAACACATATATACCTGTTCCTCTTCACAAGAAGGTACACCTTCAGTACCACTAAACCCAACAACAGCAATTAACAGGAAAAACCTCATTTTTTTCTACTTTTTAGTTACTTTCTTTTTGAGAAATTTGCAGAGGTACAGTTGTTGGATAGGTTGTAAAACAGAACGTGTTTCATGTATTTCCCTTGTTGGAGCAAATGTAGTCAATGTCCAGTGTGGTTCATTCTGCAAGCTCTTTGTCAATTCCTCCTGTTTGCCAGTCAGTTTTGGATTTAGACTGATGTTGTTATGTTTGGGTAGCGATATTTTCATTCAAGGAAGTTCAGCATAATGCGGACTGCAGAAAAGTGCCCAGTGTATAAAAAAGCACGTAAAACTTAGAAATATAGAGCTGCGATTTCCCTCTTATGTTATATGCTATTTAATAGAAAATAATCTTCAAATTTCCTTTTTAAATATATATTTATTTATTTTATGTATCTGCATGTACACCTGCCAGACAGAAGAGGTCTTAAATGCAGGCAGAGTCAGCAGTCAAACTCTGCCTAGACAGGATAAGACAGTCCTCAATGGCTCCTGCCTCACAAATATGTCTGTCAGATATACTGGGCCAGATGGCTAAAGATTATAAACATTATAAATAATTTTGTGTGACTGCTTAGGTAGCAAATTGTCTCTGTCATCATCTCGTTTTGGAAGCTGCTAACCTGCACTCCCTATAAACTCAGGAAATTAATTTTATTCCTTCTCACATCTCAAATGTGGTTGAAGACCAGAGAGTTTAGTTTTACAGTGAAGGTTAGTTGCTTAGGGGTTAAGATGTTTTTAGGTGTAGACAAATGTCTTAAGATGATAGAGGTGAGATATAATAGAGATTGATTTTCATTTAGAATTATAGACTAACCAAGATAGAAAAGATGTTTACCTCAAGTTTGTCAAACCCAAATATCGAAACCATTATGAATGTGGCATTTTTATAACTCCTGATTGTTTTTGGATTTTTTTATGTAGTTTATTATGTATGTGTGTAATAATGCAAATGCCTATATGTGTAAAAATATAATTAATTAAAAAAAGAAATGAAAAACCTATATGAAACTTTGTGTGGGATAGCTATCACTCTGTAATATACACATATATTTATCATTTAATTTTCTTTCTAATCTTTTCAAGGTTGATTCACTCTTTCGATATTAATTTGTATGTGGAAAAACTGGCTTTGCTGAGCGTGAAGTTTTGTTTGATTTTTGAAGCTGGTGATTTGTCTGATTGTTCAGAATTAAGGTTGTCTTTTCAAACAGGTTCTTCACAGGGTAAATGACAAGGTATAAAAGTATAAAGTTTAGCACAAGAAGAAAACCAGAAAAAAGCACCATGTATACCACAAAAAAATTCAAAGTGACAAGATTAATCTAAATCTGTGTCATGAAGTCTGTTTTTAATCAATACAATATGGACAGCCATTTCTTTATTAATTTTCAGTGATTCAAAGAACATGTCCCAACATTAGTGACTGTGGTTGGTCCATTTTTACCTATTATGAGTAATTTTAGGATGAAGTCTCCTTTGTGAGCCATTGGAATTTGAAAGGTTTAGTATTATGTGAAGAATTCACCATATTCCATCCTGTTGATGTATGATGATTTCTTAATGACTGAGCCATCTCAGCAGTGCTACTAAAGCTGGTTTTGATAGGTAAAATTGAGTTCTCTTTCTTAGAAGGATAATTGAAGGTAGATACTGATTCATAATCAAATCCTCATCTACATCTGTGTCTTTTTATGGTGCATATTGTTATTGAAAGATGCATATTAATTCCTCTCATTTTTTGATTTTTTGTGGTTGTTCAAAATTTCTTAGGATTAATGATGTGGTGTTATTTAATGTTCATGATATTCTCTTGGGTATGTTTATTCTTCTCTCTATTCTTTCTCAAACTTCCTGCAGATCTACCTACATACACATAAATAATTTTAATCTGCTATTATCATGGTGTCTGTTGATTTATCCTTCAATTTTAATAGGTAGCTTTGTGAATGTTACAAATCTCATTGGCTATTGTAAGCCTGGTTTCTTTAAAGTGTAAATATAGTGTACTTTAATGAAAACACAACTCTGCTTTTAATTGAATGAGCATCATTTGAAGTGTGTGGTAGAATTTTTCTTCCTAGATTCATACAGTTTTTGCATATCTGTGTTTTTAGGTATTCCCTTCATTATGGTTTATTGGTTCAATATGCTATTAAGCTTTCTTTTAAACATGGCAGTGTCTTATTTTTTTGCCTTTGCCTCTTTATTCATAAACTAAAGAAATGTATTAATTATAACATACAAATTTAATCAGAGTGCACTATAAATATCAATTGATTCTGAATGTTCATTATAACATAACTAGAGAGGTGGTTTTTAAGAGTGAATTAAAGTTTCTGTAAATTTATAAAATATATTATTCCATTATTATGAGTGAGTTTGTGTCATGCCTGCACTGTCTTAGTTTCAGAGCTGAGCATGGTTTAAAACATTCCATTTTCAAATAATGCTTAAGTTTTAATAATAGTTCAAATTTGATTTAGTTTTTATTATAAAATGTTTTTGTTAATTTTACCCTTTTTCAAATTAATAATTCTTCATATTTTGTCCTGATTTTAATTCCATTACTCCTGCCCTACACTTCCTCCCTCTTGTTCCCCTTCCCCTTTCCTACATTTCCTACAGGTAGGGTCCTCCTTCCCCCCATTCTGACCATACTATATAAGGCCTCATCTGGATAACCTGCAACCGCTTGCTCTGGGTGCCCATAAGGACTCTCTTTTGAGGGGCAGAGATCAAATTGTAGGCCCCAGAATTCAGGCTAGAAACTGTCCCCTACTTTCCCTCCACTTCCCCATGAGGAGAATGAGTTAACCCTTTGCTATATCTGAAAAGTGTGTCTATGTACTCAGCTTGCAATGTAGTTTTTTGGTGGCTCAGTTTGTGCAGTTCCCCCCTGGGTTAAGATACACCAGCCTTTTTAGTCTCCTTCGGGAGTTCCTGACAACTGCCACCCATGCTTCCATTCCCCAGGTTATCTATACAACTTGCAGTGTTTGTCTCAGAGTCCCAGTAACTGTTTTAACCCCTTGATGGTTAGAGTCTCTCAGACAACATCTATGTTGGACTTATGCTCTTATAAGTGAGTATAAACCATGTGTGTCTTTCTGGGTCTGGCTTACCTCACTCTGGATGATTTTTTCTATTTCGATCCGTTTGCCTGCAAATTTCAATATTTCCTTGTTTTTAATAGCTGTATAATATTCCATTGTGTAAATGAACCATGTTTTATTTACCCATACTTTGGTTGATAGCCATCTAGGTTGTTTCCAGATACAAGAAAGGCTGCTATGAACATAGTAGAGTAAATGTCCTTGTTGTGTGGTGGAGCAACTTACAGCTATATGCTCAGCACTGGTATAGCTGGGTCTTGAGGTACAATTATTCCCAATTTTCTGATAAAGCACCAGAAAGATTCCCAAAGTTGTACAAATTTGCACTCACACCAACAATGAAGGAGTCTTTCCCTTTCTTCCACATTCCTGCAAGCACGTGCTGTGCCTTGAGTTAATGATCTTTGTCCTTATGATATGTGAAAGATGGAATCACAGAGTTGTTTTGATTTGCATTTCCCTGATGTCAATTTACATTGACATTTTAGTGTTTCTCAGCCCTTCAATAATCTTCTGTTGAAATTTTTCTATTTAGTTCTGTATACCATTTTTTAAAATTCACTTATTTGGTTTGGTGGTGTTAAATTTCTTAAGTTTTTATATATTTTGGATATTAGCCCTCTGTCATATGGAGGGTTGGTGAAAATCTTTTCCCAGTCTGCAGGCCCTCATTTTGTTTAATTGAAACTGTCTTTTGGCTTACAGAAGAACTTCTGTTTCATGGGATCCCATTAACTATTGATTAGAGAACCTGAGCTGATGGTGTTCTGTTCAAGGAACTAACTTGTTTTCTTTGCCAATGAGTTCAAGGCTCATTCACATTCTCTCTTCGAAGGTACATAGTGTGTCTGGTTTTAAGTTGCGGTGCTTGATACACATAGAATACAGCTTTATGCAGGGTGATAAAAATGGATATATTTGCATCTTCCTATGCCTAGAGATCCAGTTTGACCAGGACCATTTGTTGAATCTTCTTTCTTTTTTCATTATGTAGTTTTGGCTTTTTTGTCAAAAATCAAGTGTCCATAGGTGAGGGGGTTTATTTTTGAGACTTTGATTAATTTCCAATGATCCAACCATCACTTTTTATTCCAGTACAATTCAGTTTTTATTACTGTTGCTCTATATTACAACTTGGTATCAGGGATGGAGATATCTCAAGAAGTTCTTTTATTTTACAGGATTATCTTAACTATTCTGGGAAATTTGTTTTTCTATGTGAAGTTAAGAATTTTTTTTTGTAGTTACAAAATGTAAAGTATTGTGGTGTGTCTCTAAACAAGTGAATGGCTTATATAAAAACTTCAGTTTTATGAAGAAAAAATTGAAGAAGATATAAAAGATGGAAGGATCTTACATGCTCATGGATAGGTAGAAATAAAATAGTAATATTCTAATTATCTTTGGGGGTGCTGATGTGCGGATTAGTAATGCATACACACACTAAAATCAGATTTTACTATCATTCCTCCGCATTTCATCTTGCAGGGGCATGGCATAGTCATTTTATTCATACTTCTTAATCTTAACAAAATTATGATTTTCTTAGTCATGTCCATGAAACTATTTTTACAACCTCCTTTTCTTGTGATAAAACTGTTCATACATTCATTCTACCATGCCCCAATCATTCTATTCAATTTTTGTAAGGAAACACAAATTCTTATGATTTCCTGTGATTGCTTCTTCCGACCAAAATATTTTCCCACATTCCTATATAATATTTTTAGTAAATAATGAGTATATTTCATTTCAATTTTATTATATTTTCCTTATTTAATGCTGCTTACAGCATTGACTCAGTGGTATAAACCATCTTTTTCAATAAGTTCACATTGTAGCTGTTATATTCACAGTAATTCTAAAAAAATATGGTTTAAAAAATACTTGAAATTTTAACAATTAACTACAAATATATATTTGTATGTTTATACTGTTATGAGTAAAACACTCATTGATAGTATAATTTTTATATTTATTTTTAAAAGGAGATGATATACATGTTCAGAATTCCCCAATCAATATGAATTCAATTTCTCTTCCTACACAAAATGATTTCTGAGATTGAATGGATACTTTTCTTAGTTTAATGTAGATGCAGGCTGTGTGTAGCAATATGCTATGTTTGATCGACTAAAGTCATAATCATAGATTTTAAAAAATTAAAGGTGATTCATAAAAATGTATTTTAATGAGGGTATGTATATATGTCCTGTATTGGAACTATATTTTATAACTAAAAATTTAGTCAACAAAAGGTAATATCTGGAGAAGAAATAATAAGAAGAATTTTTACTGTGTGATTTTGTATCCTTTGCTATTTCATTTGCAACTCTATTTTGTTGGCTTGTGTTTGCAAAGATTTGCTCCATGTTCATAGGCTAAAGAGTTAAATCAATCATTCTCTAAATCTAACACTGCTGACACAGTGTCTTTAATTATAGATATAATTATTCACTCGAATGTCCTCTTCATTGCATTTACTTAAAATATAAGAGCAACAGGATTTTTATAGTTCATTGGCCCCAAAATCTTTTTTTATTCATCTGCACTTACCTATACTTATACCTTTCTAACTATAGGAAAACACCTGTCCTAGTTATCTGTCATTCTCATATAATTCTGTAATTTTCCGTTATTTTCTATGACATTCTCTGTGTATTTTTCTTTCTTTCAATCTGTCATTATTTCTTCAATTTGCCAGGTAAGATTAATGTAAGAGAAACATACCCCCATTTGTAATGCAATGAGGTTTGAACACTCTATTACTGTTTGACCATTACACATAACCTGTACCTGGTGTCTATGTACCATTAAATTTCATAGAAATATGAAACTTGTCCCACGATGAAAATGACCAGAAGCAGAGACTTCCATGCAGTGATGGGATATTGTATAAATCAATTGAAATGGGAAAGGTTTTCATATATCCATGTATTACTATCTTTCTCTTTTACATTGCAAAAGCACATTCTGTACTAGCTGGCTTGTTTTTATTATTGTGGAACTTAACTCCACCTTGGTCATGATCTCATGGAAGACTCTCAAGATCAAGTGTGACAAAGTACTTAGACATCCTTTAGCAAATATGCACATCCCTTCACGACAAAATCCTTCCTGTTTCTAGGTAAAACAATGAGATAATTAGGGCCAAAACTTAATGTAGATAATGGCTAAGGTTTAAAATTCCTTGAAATAGGGAGGCATAATGAATTTTGTTTTCACACTGGAGAGGAAAACAACTGGAAAACCTGCAGTATTACAGGAAGAATGTTTTAGGTGTGTTGCATATGTCAGATAGCATGCATCACTTTCACTCTCAATTTTTTTTATTAATATTTTTATTAATTTATTCTTGTTACATCTCAATGGTTATCCCATCCCTTGTATCCTCCCATTATTCCCTCCCTCTCATTTACCCCTTATTCCCCTCCCCTATTACTGTTCCTGAGGGGGATTTCCTCCCCCTGTATATGCTCATAGGGTATCAACTTTCTTCTTGGTAAAGCAATAGTAACTAAAACAGCACGGTAATGGCACAGCAGCAGGCGGGTTGATCAGTGGAATCGAATCGAAGTCCCAGATATCAATCGAAACACATATCGTCATTTGATTGTTGACAAAGAATCCAAATCCATTCAATGGAAAAATGATAGCATCTTCAACAAATGTTGCTGGTCCAACTGGAGGTCTATGTGTAAAAAAATGCAACTGGATCCATATTTGTCACCTTGCACAAACCTCAAATCCAAGTGGATCAAAAACCTGAACCTAAAACCAAAGACACTAAGTCAGTTAGAAGAAAAAGTGGGGAAGAGCCTGGAACAAACTGGCACAGGAGACAACTTCCTGAACAGAACACCAACAGCCCAGGCCTTAATGTCAACAATTAATAAATGGGACCTCATGAGGCTGAGAAGCTTCTGTAAGGCAGGGGACACTGTCAACAAAACAAAGCGACAGCCTACAGACTGGGAAAAGATCTTCACCAACTCTACATCTAACAAAGGTCTAATACCCAAAATATATAAAGAACTCAAAAAATTAAACACCACTAAATCAAATAATCCAATTGAGAAATGGGGCTTGGAACTAAACAGAAAATTCTCAGCAGAGGAATATCAAATGGCTGAGAAGCACTTAAAGAAATGCTCAACCTCTTTAGTCATCAGAGAAATGCACATCAAAACTACATTGAGATTCCATCTTACACCCATCAGAATGGCTAAGATCTACAATTCAAGCAACACCACATGTGGCGAGGAAGTGGAGATAGAGGAACACTCCTTCATTGCTGGTGGGAATGCAAAAAAGTACAACCACTTTGGAAATCTATCTGGTGCTATCTCAGAAAAATGGGAATAGGGCTTCCTCAAGACCCAGCTATTCGACTCCTTGGCATATACCCAAAGATGCTTCAGCACACAACAAGAAAATTTGCTCAACCATGTTCATAGCAGCCTTAATCATAATAGCCAGAACATGGAAACAGATTAAGTGTCCCTCAATAGAAGAATGGATAAAGAAACTGTGGGATAGTTACACTATGGAATACTACTCAGCTATTAAAAACAAGGAATTATCGAAATTTGTGGACAAATGGATTTACCTAGAAATGTACATAACATGTGTGTTAACCCAGAAGCAGAAAGACTCAAATGGTATATAGTCAATTATATCTGCATACTAGCCCAAGGGGCATATCCCATGAAAGCCTTCACTTACCAGGAAACTGGGACAGAGGGGAGGACATCCTATTGGGACTCTAGATGAGAGTAGCATGGGAAAATAGCAAAGTAGAATGATCCAGATGGTCCTAAAAACCTACAAATAGAACATTATGATAGGCAGATTTTGGCCCAGCGGTCCCGTTCAAACTAAGCCACCAGCCAAGGACTATACAGGTGGCAAATTTTAAACCCCTATGCTAGCCAATGGACAGAACATTCCCCACAGTTGAGTGGAGAGTGGGGTATGACTTTCACACGAACTCTGGTGCCTCATATTTGACCATGTCCCCTGGAGGGGGAGACCTGGTGACACTCACAGGAAGGATAACAGGTCACTCTCAAATTTTAAGCAATGAACAAATATTGTTCTATTGTGTATTCCCCATAAATACACAACCATTAGATGTAACCCCAGTTGTATAAGTTTATAGTGAAGGGTAATTGAGATGAGTCATCTAATTTGTCAGAAATGTTGTATATTCTTGCCTGGCAGCAGAGAGAACACAGTTTTTTTTTTCAAAATGTGCAGAACAGCAGATGAGTACATTGATTTTAATAATATGTTCCTAGAAAAAACACAGAGCATGCAGATGTGCAGTTAGAACAGAGGTCAACAACAAAGGTGCTCCCAGGGTTCTGTCTGGCAAACATGGTGAATACTAAGTCTCCAAGACACATTGATAATGTTTTCACCTAAGTACAAACAAAAATTCTCACTGTAAGTAAGGGGTCTCTACAGCATCAGTTCCAATGAAGGGTAATGTCCCTCTTGGGATAAGAAAATTTTTTCTCAGTTTTAAAGAGCAATTTCCCAATAATCCAAAGGTAATTTACTGCTGTGCCTTAAAAATGGCAAGGGTCTATGTAAATATCGATATTTGTGCGTATGGGTGTTATATTTAACACTGTGTGTGTGTTTGTGTGTGTGTGGGTGTGTGTGTGTTGGTTTTTTCCCCTTTGGTAGTCTACAGTGTATCTTTCCTCACCAAGGAATGAGAACATAAGGTAATAGCTCCATGTAAGCACTAGTTTCACATCTTCATGCTTAATAAGTTCTGAATTTCATCCTTGGCAGTGGGATTCAGCTGTCACTGTATGTATGTATGAATCTAAATAATGTTCAGTTACTTTTAATTTGAATATAAAAGTAGGGATATTATGCATTTCCCAGAAATTAAGAGCACTTTTCCTCTCCAGAAAAAAAAACAGGATTCATCCCTTACATTCAATGGTAGTTTTCTAATACACAGCTACTAGCTTTCAATCTTTCCATTTTGCATATTTAATCTGAAGTTAAAATGATAACAAGAATCTGTCCTCTGGGAGACAGTGTCTTAAGGTTCAAGAGACAGTATATAAAATTAAGCAAAATAAGCAAGGAAATATATTGGGTAAAATTGTTGAATTAGCAAAGTTTAATGAGAAATGTGATGTTTGTTGATTAATGACCAAAAATGATGAGCGTACGAAAAACAATTATGAAAATCTACAATCATTCAGTTCCCCAAGATCAATCATTTAAAGGGGATAGTAGTACACAAGAAACATGAATGTGTAGTGGGAAAAGATCTGCTATTAAAAACTTAAGAAAATAAGAAGGAAAATTCTAGAAAGGAGGGGCAGTAGAGAATGATAGAAACTGAGAATAATTGAAGAACACATATATACACTACCTATGATGTCATATTACCATGAGTAACAGCGTGCTTTAGGGGATAAAGGAATTCTGTTGTATTATTTATCATATTTACCATTGGACACTACACAGTTTTATATTAACACTCTGACAAAATTTTCCCTATGGTGCAAATATTGGAATTATATTTTTGTAAAAAAAAAAAAAAACCCAGAGTTTTCCAATTATATGTGAGGCATGTTCAACATGAAAATCTTTACAATTGCTGTAATGGTGGTCAAAAGCCCATTACATGGGGAATATTCGACTCTAGGTGTAGCTCATAGCTCTTGTGAATATTCATTCCATGTGCTTAAATTACATGCTTGCAAGCTTTTTCATCATGTGTTTATGAAATGCATATCTGATTTTCGTGGAGCAAATCATATGTCATAATTCTGGTAGTGGTAATAACTAAGCTTTCTTTTGTCAGACAATTTTTCAGCACATAATAAACTAACTATCAAGTTTTTTAACTCACTTACTCTGGACTCTCACATTTTCCCATGTAAATATGGAATAACAACCAATGTTGTGCATGCCTCAAGCAGTCAGTAAACTTTCTGAAACTAAAATTGGCTGAAGGAATAGCAAGATTGTCCCGTGAGTAAACGGTTTGGATTCTGAAGCTTGAAAATCTGAATTTAATTAACTGGAACCTAAGCAAAGGTAAACAGGAAGAACCAAACACAAATTTTGTTTTTGAACTAGATGCAAAGAACTACATCTATTACATACAGACAGAAAACGCATACTCATAATCACATATGCTATATGCACATATGCACAGGAAAATGACTCACATATTGAAGCTTAATATTTAATACTAACTAGATTGCTTCACGAATTGTTTTACTTAAAAAGTTCATGCCAGTATATGAAATTTATTCACTGAATCACAAACAAATTAAATGAGAACAATGGATGAAATTTGAGGAAATTATTACGTTGTTTCTGATCTATGCAAGAAAGGTAAATGAGCAATTAGGAAATAACGATGAGGCCATCTTCACATTTCTAATTTGACAATATGGACAGATACGTAGCAAGAACTCTCAATCTTGTAGCCTGTGAAATTTGGGATATCAATGAATGTATATTAAATATCAATAATATCATTGTTTTGAGATACCCAAAATTCATGGTTAAGTGAAGAGATTCAGATTAATGGAATTCTCAAGAAAAAATATCATAAAATTTTCTTCTAAAGATATGTGTGTGGGTTTTATATTTGCATAATTATTTGGATTTTAGTATCAGGAAGCCAATTTATCAAATGTTAGTGAATTTACATTTCTTGTAAACAGTAATATGTAATATGAAAACTAAATATGGATGATTGATAAATTCAACTGCCCTTTTGGTTATGTAATATTATCTCAAATCAGTGTAGCACATTTAAAACTGAATCTGATCTATTATTCATATACAATGTTTCATTGTCTCACTGTATCTACTCTTTTCCCTAAAAAGAAATGATGATTTATGCTAAATCAGCTTCAATTTTCCATTAATGAAATTTTTTAAGTGTCTGTGAAACTTTACAAATATGGATATGTTTAAAATTACTTCAAGTATATCTTATGTTTTTACCAATGATTGAAAGATTTTTTATGTACTATTTTTAAGTATTTCATGCAATATATTTTTATCAAAAATTTCTCAATGGAATATTTTGGATTAACTGATCTCACAATACTTGAATTTCATTTTTCATCAATTACTGTATTTAAACAATTTACCGCCTGGTCACAAATACTTCCCTTCTCCCCTTAAAATAACACCCTCCCTTCACACAGCTGCATTCTCTTCCCCTTTTCCTCAGAGAAAAGTTCCCTGGCACATCAAGTCTCAGCAAGCCTGAGTGTTTCCTTTCTCCCTAAGGCAGGTCAACTGTGGGGAAAGAAACAACAGGCAAAGAGATTTTCTATTCTTCAACTCACCAAATCAATAACTTGACTGAGGACAGGTGTCTGTAAAACATTATATATAAATGTAAAAATGTAATTTATACACTCAATTTTAATTTGCTATAACAACTGGAGATGATCATCAATAATTTTCATGATTTTTTTCTTATTTCAGATTAATATTTTAGTAGTAGCAAAGCACAACTATTTACCGTTTTTGAAAACATCTTGTATGTTTTTAATTGGAATTCTTTGAGCAATGGTCACGTACACATAGAAGTCCCACAATTCTTTACTGAGACTGGGTATTTTTGCTCCATTTTATATAAAATGCAAAAGAGATTAACATTAGAACTCTACCAATTTTTGAAATATGAATTACTTAAACCTGTACAAATTTATTGATTGGTATGTTTATTTTCTTGTGAATTTTGTTTTGGGGTTTAGATTATGGTCACCTTCCTGCAAATTACTCTGAGTTCTATCACAAATTTTCTAATCATCCAATCAAATACACACACACACACACACACCTTTTTTATTAAGCTATCACATTCTGAATGTATAGACTTCAAGTTTAAGATGGTCAACATAATACTTACTTTTAGAATGTTACTGTAAAACATCAAAATCAATTACTCATTTAATATGTAAAATTATGCCTTTTACATATTCTTAGAATAACCTTTGTATTTTTATTTTTAAATTATATATAGATCCTCAAGATGCATTCTAAATACTCCAACATACTTCACAATTAATGAACTTGTATTAGATACACTTTTTATATTCATTATCAGAGATTTAAGTGTAATTACTTTTTCAATAAATGTGATAACATGACAAAGTATTAGATTTAGGTCCAGAGGGAGTAATTTTTTCACTTCTCCCTCATAATGGTGACAATCAACAAATTGAAAATTAAACCTGATGTCTTATATATGTGATCTTTTCTGATATCCTCATGCAACTTCCTGATTTTAAAAATGTATAAGAATTTATTTAAGACTTCTATATAGCCCAGAATATGATTTTGTTTATGCCAGAAGCAAGAGTTATTGACAAGTGATGCTAATGCTTTAAAACAGGTGTTAATTTTTTTAAAAAATCAAAAGAAATATGTTTGTATGACCTTAATTTAGATATCATACTTACCGAATGCTGCACTCATATTCCTAAGTTTTCCATTCTTTCCAAGAAAATTCATGTTTATGATGAAGGCAGTACTTGATACAAAATGTATTTCAAATGTAAAGACATCTAAGTCTGAGAAGAAATATTTGTTCTGGATTAGATAACAGAATGAATTGTGTCATTTACTTTGATTTGTGGATCTGTTTTTGTGTATGTTTAACCAAGAATTTCTCAAGCAAATATAAAATGAAATAATTTAAATTTGAAAAATAATTTTTGAATTGTCAATGGCAGTCATTACCATCCTAAAAAATATACTTGAGAGAATTAAATAGAATTGAAAACATGAAATTATAATATTTATTTTCTTAAAAATTTGGTAACAGAATAGAGTTATGATGTATAAAGTCATAACTATGCATATGTGTTTTTATATCTGTGTGTGAAATAATTATATTTAAAATTTACATTTTATGTCATAAATGAAAGTTAAAATCACAAATGACTTTATACGATTGAATTCATAATCCTAAAATACTTGTACATGTAGTTGTTATAGTTTCCCTAAAATAGTAATCCACAACATGTGGTATTATAAAATTTGTATATATTTCTACTTAACGAATAGTTTAACATGGTATATTATAGAAATTGTACAGAAATCCAATGAAACTCGTACTGCAATTTTTCCTACTGTCATTAAGTTTCAGGTGCTTTAACACAATCAGTGTTTTTATACTTCTCATAAACCACTTGATAAATCTTGAGCCTGACATGAAGACCGAATATTTGTATTGTATCATCAAGCAAACAATTCACTCAGTTTCATTAATACAAACATAATATATTATCCTGGAATAGAAAAGTGTCAATAATTTTCCTAAACTGTATAAAAAATATCAGTATTTTGTTTTCAAGTAGTTTTTAAAAAGTGTTCCAGAAAAAAACTCATTCATTTAACATAAAGTGAATGCATGAACCTTCCCATTCAGTTCATGGCTTGTTGGGTTAGTGGGAGTTTCAGATGAGGTCCCAATGTTATATAAAAATATCATTAGCAGACTTAATATTTTACATATATTTAGTTCCATTTATGTATATGTGAATCCAGGTTTCAGGGGGAGTAGACAATGTATTATCAACTATCCACAAGCCTGGAATGCGAAGATTTCCACCCTGGCTTGTAGTCCATAATGCTGTGGGATCCCCTGAATCAATGATACAAAAATACATTTCTTATGAGCTAGTTTACTACAACGAAATATTTTGTTGAAGCTATGATTAAAGTAATTAATATGAATTTAATACACTGAATACATGCTTTTTAATCACATGAAGTGATAAGATACTTACCTTTTGGGGTAAGAGCGAAGCGAAAAACCTTTTCAGCCAGAATTGCATACAGTTGGCATTGATACTTTTGCCTAAACAAAAAGGAAAAATCATTCTATTTCATCAGTGAATAATGCACATACATTCTTTCTCTTAAACAAAAATAATTTATACTGCATTTTATACAAAATTAAAAATGGATAATTCTGCTAAGATGCTAATGCATTCTTCTCATATAGTTCTCATCTGACAAGATTACAAGCATATATATATGTATACAAACATACATACATACATATATGTATACATATATATGTTTGTGTGTGTGTGTATGCACTAAGAGTATTTGTACCATAATTCTTCTTGAGGTATATATGTAGTATATTTACATTGTGTGTTACTCATTGTGCCACTCATTAGCAATATGGACTTGTCATACACTAATACCTCAATAAGACAGACAATTGGATTCATGTATTTGTACATATGTACTGAGGGGTTTGAAAAGGAAATTTTACACATAATGGTGAGGAATGACACTCTTTTTCTCAGATGTAACTATCACAATATTTCAGTCATTTATTCCTAAATGTGTAACTCTTCCACTATTCTAATATCTATTACTTATCCACAATCATCTTTGATAATTTAGATAGAAGAATCAATTATGTTCCAAACTGTTACCATATGATTTCTCCAGAGACTTTTTATCTACCAACATTGCGATACTTATTGGCTCTGCTTGAGTCACTGTTTAAAGTTCTATAGTTATATCTCTAATATGTAATATAAATTCAGACTTATTATTATTTTACTGTTGGAAATAAAATCAAACTGGTTTAATACACACACACACACATCTGTGTAAAAGAGCAACGATAAAAATCTAGGCATGTATTTGACAGAGAACTATTATTGATGTCTTGTCAAGTTTGCAGAAGGAAAGGGAAAAGGATATGATATAATTTTATTATAATCTCAAAAAAAACTAATACTTCTAAAGTTAGAAAAGTATTTTCAACTGAAACATTTTTATCCTTATATTATCAATTTGAACAAATAAAAATAATTCCAAAAAGAAACATCCAGCTGACCAGTAGAGATATCAGTATATCATGCCTCAGCATGTTAATTATAAATGTTTCCTCATCACAATTTCAGAGATAATACTCCACAAAGCTGTTACTTTTTCAGTTATATTCCAC
The DNA here is from genome assembly GCF_903995435.1 of Acomys russatus. Classification (NCBI taxonomy): domain Eukaryota; kingdom Metazoa; phylum Chordata; class Mammalia; order Rodentia; family Muridae; genus Acomys; species Acomys russatus. The sequence continues at coordinate 2,196,979 of NW_026131903.1, forward strand.
TTCAGTAGACATCCAGGTGAAATGGACAATACCTTTCATCGTGTCATTTTCTATGCACATGGCTCAGTTTTATATGGTAATCACAAATATTAGGAAATTGACTTCTCCGTCATGAATTGCTGTGAGTATAAACCTGACGCAAAATATCTTGTTCTGAAGTGTTTATGTTATTTTTGTAAGACATGACATATATTAAAATAGCAACACTGTGTAGATATGGTGGTGCGTCATTGTAAATTCAAAGCTTCTCAGTTGGATGAATTAATATTAGAGGTCATATGGATACTCCTTTACTTAACTGGAAATGAGTCCACATTGCAGAACATGAAACCTTGAGGTTAAAGAATATATAATTCAACACTTTCATTCATAGCAAATTCATTTGTGTTGTTTGAAATGCACAGATGCTGAAAATTTAATGAAAAAAATGTGTCCAGGTCTTTATGAACTTTATGACTTACCACTTTCTAGTGCATGTAGTGAGAAATTTTTATTTTATTTTACTGCAGACAGTTGTTGACATGGCACTGTAGCATGATGGTTCATGAAAAGATAATTAATTCATTTTCACACAATGTCAAGTAAATTTTGCCCATGCACTACTAACTCAAATTCAGAATTTGTTTATTTTCCTTAAAATATTACCTTACCTGATGTAGAAAGTGATGCACATTTTCTTATAATTACGATAAAATAGGATATGGCGTACATAAATTCTTAGTGGTCCATTGTCTCCTATTAATGTTAAATCATCAGCTGCTAGGTAGAGGGTGTGAAATTCTCCTGAAATCTGAAGAAAATTATGCATTTTAAAAAGTCAGTCAAATATCATACTTTCATTGCCAGTCAAAACATTTCAGTAGATGTTCTTGTGTCATATAATTATCAGAGATAGCTATATAAAAATCATATTCCCAATTCCTGAATGCTGAATCATAAAACATGAAATAATATTGATCTCCTGTGGATGAATTTGGAAATGTATGGCTCTCCAAATATGTAATGAACTGAATCCATTTTTACCTCACTTTAAGTGAAATTCTTGAAGTAATGGAAGAGAAAACACATCACAGACAGCTATTGAACTTCTAAGCACAGGCAAAGAAGTTCTGAATATAACAGTAAAACAATGTAGAAAAGCTTGAATGGGGTCTCCAAACCAAAATCTTATTTACATTGGAGAAAATTATAAATACAGTTTGAGAGGCAATGTAAATAATGCAACAAATCATTTTTCAGGCACATTGATACAACTGATTAGTTTTTAATATTTATAAAGAACTAAAATTGTAGCCACTAGAAACACAGAACTATCTGATTAAATATGGCTTGATGTCGGTATATTCAGGGGGAGAAAACTTTGAGGCAAATATAATTGTATTTCATGATATAAGTGTATTAAATGCTAAAATTGAATCAAATTTTAAAATGTGCTATGAAATTTAACAGAAGATGCTCAGAAAGAGGGCTTAATATACATAACATTGGAGGAATACACATTAAAATTTTAGCAATATGGGTTCTAAGGTGGCGTCGAATAGTATGCACCATATCTGATCTACTCCAATGAGACCAGGGACTTGAAAGGAGCCACAGACTGCCGGATTTTGAGAACTGTAGGTGAGTGGACTCTAAATGCTACAGACCACTGGTGGGCCTAACCATGGGATGAGCAACAGCCAGGAGGTGCGTCACACACTCCCCAGACTCTGGAACGGAATCCACATGTGAGCTGCAGCTGGCACACAAAGGCAAATGCATTGTGTGGTGAGGTGTTTTTCTGGAGCCCATGGCCTGCAGTGTCTCAGGGAATGGGGTGAAACTGCCATTGGATCCCTCCATCCACCCCACACCGAACAGTGTAGGCCGCCTGCCCTCATCGAGTGGAAACACAGGAGGCGGGGCCCACCAAAAACAGCTAAGGAGTGTGTGCATCTCGTGGGTCGTCCTGGGCCCAATCTAAAGCCAGTCTGAGCCTGCAAAGGGGGCAGTTAGAAACCAGCTTGGACTGCTCACACAGGCCCTGCAGGATCTCCCACGCTATCAGATGATGTGAGTCGTCCATGTAGTGTCTAATTGCTGACATAGAAGGATCTCCAAGTATCCCAGCTTACAAAGGCATAGAAATTGCTGCTACTTTGGATCCCATCATCAGCCTGAATCCGTATTGCCTCTGGCCTACGGTGCACTGATCCTGCACTCTACAACATACAGAACCTAGCTGGGTCAGCACCAATAGGCCTGGCAAAATCTCCCATGTTCCTGGGAGAGGATGGACACTAGTACAAGGTATAGATGCAGAGCTAAAAGACAGCTACAGCCCAGAAGATCTGATCCAGCTGGGGTCTTGGCTATAAAGCAACAGAAATGACAGGCAGCTGGGACAATTCTACCCATCCAGAGAGCTTGTGTGTTGTCCTTGTTCTAGGTCCCAAAATTGCTGAACTGAATTACAGCAGTAATGTGAAAGGGTCCAAACAGAAACCTACTTTGGCTGACTCAGTCTGGAGCCTAAGGTGTAGAGAAAAATCTCCATTAGTGGAAACTGGATCACCTGCGTGTTCCTGGAAAATATTCCCTGATCCCCACAGGCAAGGGCACCTGACCTATAATCAGCCATCAACTATCCACATTCAACCAGTGAAGGTCAATAGAAGTTACCTCCCAAAATCAGAGACACCAAAATGACAAGAGGAGAGCGAAAGAATGCTAACAAAAACCAAAACAATTTGGCATCTCTAGATCCCAGCAATCCCAATGAAAACAACCCACAGAACCCAAAAACAATTGATATACAAGAAACTGACCTCAAGTCCTTAGTAAGGAAGATGATAATGGAAGAAAAGAATAAAATCTGCAAACAACTGCAAGAGAAGGCAAACAATAGGGCTAAAGTTTTAAAAGAGTCGTATAAAGAGGCACTTGAAGAATTTCAGAAAATACAAATAACCAGATGAAGAAAATCATTAAAACAGTTCAAAACCTGAAGATAAAAATGGAAGCTATGATAAAGGAACACACAGAAAAATAACGTGATCAAGAGGCATCAGAGAAGCAAGACAGCATCTCAAAGGTAACCTTATGTAACAGAATGCAAGAAATGGAGTAACGAATATCGAGACTTGAAGATACAATCATAGAACTCGAAACAACCACCAAAGAAAATGTTAAATCTGAAAAGTCCCTGACACAGAACATCCAAGAAATCAAGGACACCATGGAAAGATGAAACTTGAGAATAATAGGTATTGAGGAAAGAGAAGACAACCTACTCCACAGCCCAGAAAATATCTTCAACAGAATCATAGAAGAAAATTTCCCCAATTTGAAGGAGATGCATATGAGCATACAAGAGGCCTAAAGAACACCAAACAGGATAGACCAGAAAGGAAAATCTTCCTGCCACATAATAACAAAAACACAAAATATACAGAACAAGGAAAAAATCTTAAAAGTGGCAAGAGAAAAATGCCGAGTAACATACGATGGCAAACCTATTAGAATTACCCCGACTTCTCAGCAGAAACTATGAAAGCCAGAAGAGCCTGGATATAGGTCTTGCAAACCGTAAGAGAACATAGATGCCAGTCAAGATTACTATATCCGGCAAAAACAAGATATGACAAAAACAAATTCAAACAGTACCTAGCCACAAATCCAGCTTTACAGAAGTTATGAGAAAGAAAACTCCACCCCAAAGGGTCAAAATACAACCAAAACTACATAGGAAAAAGATAACTACACCACCACAAAATCCCAGCCTCACAAAATTTTGACTGTAACAAATAGCAAAAATCAAGGGACTTAGCAGTCACTGGTCATTAATATCTCACAACATTAATGGTCTCAGTTCTCCAATAAAAAGACACAGACTGAGTGGATGCATAAACATGACCCAACATTCTTCTGCATTCAAGAAAGACATCTAAACCACAAGGAAAGATATTGCCTCAGAGTAAAAGGTTGGGGAAAAATATTTAAAGCAAATGGTCGCAAGAAACAAGCTGGGGTAGCCATTCTAATATCTAATAAAATATACATTCTACCAAAATTATTCAAAAGGGATGAGCAAAAACACTTCATACTCATCAAAGGTAAAGGCAACCAAGAAGACATCATGATTTTGAAAATCTATGCTCCTAATACAAGGGCACTCACATTTGTAAAAGAGCTATTAAAAAAGCTTAAACCACTCATTGATCCACACACAGTAATAGTGGGAGACTTCAGCACCCCACTTTCAGTGAATGATAGGACTTTGAATCAAAAACTAAGCTGGGATATAATTTCATTAACCAATACCATGAATCAAATGTATCTAAAAATTATCTATACAACTTTTCACCCAAACGCAATGGATTATACCTTCTTCTCAGCACCCCATGGGACGTTCTCTAAAATTGATCTCATATGAGGTCACGAAGCAAGCTCAACAGATACAAGAAGATTGAAATAATACCTTGTATCTTACCAGATCACCATGGTCTAAGGCTGAACTTCAACAACAACAGAAATAACAAAATGTCTACTCACACGTGGAAAGTAAACAACTTTCTACTTAATGACACATGGCTCATAGAAGAAATAAAGGAAGAAATAAAAGACTTCCTGAAATTCAATGAAACTGATGAAACAACGTACCCATATTTGTGAGACACATTGAAAGCAGTGCTAAGAAGAAAATACATAGCAATAAATGCCTTTAAAAAGAAAATGGAATCATCCCACATAAGCAACTTAACAACACATCCAGAAACGCTAGAAGAAAAAAAAGAAGCAGAAACACCCAAGAGGAGCAGACATCTGGAAATAATCAAACTCAGGGTTGAAATCAATAAATTAGAAACAAATAGAACAACTCAAAGAATCAACAAAACTAAGAGCTGGTTCTTTGAGAAAATTAACAAGGACAATTCATTAGCCAAACTAACTACAAGACAGAGAAATGCTATCCAAATTAACAAAATCAGAAATGAAAAGGGAGACATAACAACAGACACCAAAGAAATACACAGAATCATAAGAACCTACCTTAAAGGCATTTATGCCACAAAACTTGAAAATCTAAGGGAATTGGACAATTCTCCTGAATGATTCAATTTGCCAAAATTGAATCAAGATCAGATAAACAAATTAAATAGGCCTATTTCACTTATAGAAATAGAAACAATCATTGATAGTCTCCCAACCGAAAATTGCCCAGGACCACATGGCTTCAGCGCAGAATTCTACAAGTCCTTCAAAGAGGAGCTAATACCGATACTATTTAAGCTATTCCAAAAATTAGAAATGGATGGAATATTACGAAATTCTTTCCTTGAGGCCATAGTCACATTGATACCTAAACCCCACAAAGACCCAACAAAAAAAGAGAATTTCAGAATAATTTCTCTTATGAACATTGATGCAAAAATACTCAATAAAATACTTGCAAAATGACTACAACAACATATCAAAGACATCATTCACTATGACCAAGTAGGCTTCATTCCAGTCATGCAGGGATGTTTTAACATATGCAAATCCATCAAAGTAATCCACCATAAAAACAAACTGAAAGAGAGAAACCACATAATCATCTCCTTAAATACAGAAAAGGCATTTGACAAAATCCAAAATTCATTCATGTTTAAAGTTCTGGAGAGATCGGGAATACAAGGCACATACATAAACATAATACACGTTATATACAGCAAGCCAACAGCCAATATTAAAATAAATGGAGAGATACTCAATGAAATCCCTTAGAATCTGGGAACAGACAAGGTTGCCTACTTTTGCCATATCTCTTCAATATAGTTCTTGATGTTCTAGCCAGAGCAATAAGACATCAAAAGGAGATCAAGGGGAACCAAATGGGAAAGGAAAAAGTCAAATTATCCCTATTTGCAGATGATATGATAGTGTGTATAAATGACCCCCAAATTCCACCAGAGAACTCCTACAGCTGATAAACACCTTCAGCAAATTGGCTGGACACAAAATTAACTCAAAAAAGTCAGTAGCTTTCCTATGTACACATGAAAAACTGACAGAGGAAGAAATTAGGGAAACTACACCCTTCTCGACAGCCACAAGCAATATAAAATATCTATGAGTAACTCTAAGCAAGCAAGTGAAGGACTTATTTGAAAAAAATCTTTAAATCTCTGAAGAAAGAGATTGAAGATGACATCAGAAGATGGAGGGATCTACCTTGTTCGTGGATCGGGAGAATTAACATAATAAAAATGGCCATCATACCAAAAGCAATTTACAGATTCAATGCAACTCGTATCAAAACACCTACACAATATGTTGAAGATATTGAAAGATCAATTCTCAACTTCATATGGAGAAATAAAAAGACCAGAATAGCAAAAACAATCCTATACAACAAAAGATCCTCCAGAAGAATGTCCATACCCGATCTCAAGCTGTACTATAGAGCAACAATAATTAAAAGAGCATGGTACTGGCACAGCAATAGACTGGTGTATCAATGGAATAGAATTGAAGGCCCAGAGATGAATCAACACATGTTTGGTCCCTTGATTTTTTGACAAAGAAGCCAATTTTTTTTCAATGGAAAAATGATAACATCTTCAACAAATGGTGCTGTTCTAACTGGATGTCTACATGTAGAAAAATGCAACTAGGCCCCTATTTGTCAACATGCACAAAACTCAAGTCCAAGTGGATTAAAGACTTCAACATAAAAACAGAAACATTAAATTGGTTAGCTGAAAACTTGGGGAAGAGCATGGAACACATTGGCACAGGAGACAACTTCCTGAACAGAACACCCATACCCCAGGCCTTAAAATCAACAATTAATAAATGGGACCTCATGAGGTTGAGAAGCTTCTGTAAGGCAGGAGACACTGCCAACAGAACAAAGCAACAGAATACAGATTGGGAAAAGTTCTTCACCAACCCTTCATCTGACAAAGGTCTAATATCCAAAATATATAAAGAATTCGAGAAATTAAACATCACCAAACCAAATAACCTAATTGAGAAATCGGGCTCAGAACTAAACAGACAGTTTTCAACAGAGGAATATCAAATGGCTGAGAAACACTTAAAGAAATGCTCAGCCTCATGAGTCATCAGAGAAATGCAAATCAAAACGACACTGAGATTCCATCTTACACCCATCAGAATGGATAAGATCAAAAATTCAAGTAACACCACATGGTGGTGAGGATGTGGAGAGAGTGGAACACTCCTTCATTGCTGGTGTCTATGCAAACTAGTACAACCACTTTGGAAATCTATCTAGTGCTATCTCATAAAAATGGGAATAGGGCTTCCTCAAGACCCAGCTATTCCACTCCTTGGAATATACCCAGAAGATGCTCCAACACACAACAAGAAAATTTGCTCAACCATATTCATAGCAGCCTTATTCATAATAGCCAGAACATGGAAACAGATTAAGTGTCCCTCATTAGAAGAATGGATAAAGAAACTGTGGTACAGGTACATTATGGAATATTATTCAGCTATTAAAAACAAGGAATTCCCGATATTTTTGGACAAATGGCTTGAACTAGAAATTATCATAATGAGTGAGTTCACCCAGAAGTGTAAAGAGACAAATGGTATATACCCACATATATCGAGACACTAGCCCAAGGCGTATGTCCCATGAAAGACTTTACTTATCAGGAAACTGGGACAGAGGAGAGGACATCCTATTGGGACTTTAGGTGAGAGAAAAATGGGAGAATGGGAAAATAGAAGGATCCAGAGGGTCCTGGAAACCTACAAGGAGAACATTATGATGGGCAGATCTGGTTCCCAGGGTCTTTCCTGCTCAAACTCTGGCATCAGCTAAGGAAAATATAGGCAGTAAACTTTGAACCCCTTCCCAGACCTAGTCGATGGACAGGACATTCTCCACTGTTGAGTGGTGAGTGAGGTCTGACTTTCATATAAACTCTGGGGTCCCATTTGTGACCACGTCCCCTTGATGGGGAGGCCAGCTGACACTCAGAGGAAAGATAACAGGTCAACAAGAAGAGACTCAATACACTATGAGCATATACAATGGGAGGAAGTCCCTGTCAGTCACAGACATAGGGGAGAGAAATAGGGGGGAAGAGGGAGGGAAGGAGGAATGGGAGGATACAAGGGATGTGCTAATATTTGAGATGTAATATGAATAAATTAATAAAAAATTTTCACAATATATCACATCAAGTCAGAATGTCAGTGTTAATAATAAAGCTGATGTAAAGGATTACCTTGGCTGAATCCAGAGGAAAGTGTGTGGTAGAATTTGTCTTGTTGGATTCAGACAGTATTTGCATATCTGTGTTTTTAGATAATCCCTTCATTAACATTTATTGGTTCAATATGCTAGTAAGCTTTCTTTTAAACATGGCAGTGTCTTTTTTTTTTTTGCTTTTGCCTCTTTATTCATTAACTAAAGAAATTTATTAAATATACAATACAAAGTTAATTGGAGTGCACTATAAATTTCAATGGACTCTGATTGTTCATTAAAATATAACTAGATAGGTAGTTTTTAAGAGTGGATTAATGTTTCTGGAAATTTATAATATATATTATTCTATTACTATGAGTGAATATGTGTCATGCCTGCACTGTCTTAGCTTCAGAGCTGAGCATGGTTTAAAGCATTCCACAACTTGTTTTCTTCCACTGAAATACTGTCTTTTACTGAGCTCAATATATGTTTATTAGAATATGACGTTTATGTTGATGGACTTTGGTATATAAATAGTCATATAGGTATTCTTTATAAATCTTGGTCATCATAAATACTGATATTGCAGCATAAAAATAATCATTATCTCATGTGTAATTCCAACATAAAATTTAAATTCATAACTATTTCACTTTTACATTTTTAATGAACTAGCACATTTATTCCTGTAAAATCAAGCCTATGGAATGTCCTTTGTCAACGCCTTCTATGGCCTTATCTTTTCAAATGCACAAGTTCAAGCTAGCAAATGTATTGGGCAAAAATGTGCCTACTTCTAAATATTTCTAAAGATAAATAATAAGATTATTCCATTGTCAAATCAAATATGGGGACAATGAACTATAAAATAGTGTTGCTCATATTTTAAGCAAGTGCAATAAAAAGGACACTTGAGTGAATAATTATTCTATAATTGAAGACATTCTGTGATTAGGTTTAGAGAATAACTGATTTAAACACTTTAGCCTATGAACATCGAGGGAATATGGGCTTGCCTTGGTAATAGCGATAGATAAGAAGGCACACAGTCACATTCCTCATTATTATTTCCTCCCCAGATATTACCTTTTTTCACTACGTTTTTAGATACAAACATAATTCTGACATAGGACATTTATGCATACTCTCATTAAAATACATTTCTTATGAATCACATTTAGGTTTCGGAAATCTATGGTTAAAGTTTAAATCAGTTCACATAGCATGTTGCTACACATAGCATTTTACTAAATTAACATAAATAAAATATCCATTCAAACTCAGAAATCATTTTGTAGAGGAAGAGATATTGAATTCATTTTGATTAGGTAATCCTGTACATGTTTAACATCTCCATTTAAAAAATAAACATAAAACTTAGGATGTCAATGAGTGTTTTATGTACAAAAGTATAAATATACAAAACATGTATTTGTAGTTATTTGTTAAAATCTCAATATAGTGAAAACCAGAATTCTTTGAAAAATGTTACTTCTGATACAGTTACTGAGAATACAGCAACTACAAATGTGGACTGATTGATAAAGATGTTTTGAGCTAGTGAGTCAAATGTTGTAAGCAGTACTAAATCCGAAATATATAATTAAAAGAAAAAGAAATACTAAGATAAATATTTACTAAAATATTATATAGTAATTTGAGAAAATAGTTTGGTCAGAATAAGCAATCTCAGGAAAGCAAAATAAGTGGACTTGAATGATCCAGGCATTGTAGAATGTGTGTACCTTTTAACCATTAGAACAGGAGATGGTAAAAATAGTTTCATGGTCATGACCAAAAATATCATCGTTGTAAAAAATGACATAAGACACCTAAAATGATCATGCCATTCATATACAAGAAAAAATGCTTAGGAATGACATTAAAATTTAATTTCAGTGGGCATGTGTATTATTAATCCCCACATCAACACCCCAAACACTTGACAATGTACTCACTCATAAAAACATATATGAATGAAATATGTTCACTTGTATGAAACAATATCCTTGTCAAATAAGTTTATGTAACAGGGACACACATACAAAATCATAATTGTAACACACATCTACCTGTTTCCTCTTCAATAGAAGGTACATCTTCAGTGCCAACAAAGCCAATGACAGCAATTAACAGGAAAAAACTCATTTTTCTATTTCTTGGTAGCCAACTTTTTGAGAAATTCACAGTGTTTCAGTTGTTGGATATGGTGTAAAATAGAACCTGTTTCATATATTTCCCTTATTGGAGCAACTGTAGTCAATGAAACGTGTGGTTGATTCTGCAGGCTTCATTGATTTTTATCAATTCATCCTGTTTGGCAGTCAGTCCAGGATTTAGACTGACATTGTTTTGTTTGGGTAATGACATTTTCATTCAGAAAGTATAGTATGATGGTTTTTTTCCCTAAGTCTTAAATGCGTAATGAAGCACATATAACTTTGAAAGAGAGAGATGGGACTTTATTCTTATGTACCCTGCTATGTAATAGAGAATGAGGTTCAAATTTCATGTTTAAATTGCTATTTTATGCTATTATTTAGTTCGTAGCAAATTTCTATGATGTAAACTATAACATATAGAAGTTACTCAGCTAATCGTGCCTAATACTGAATTGCACAGTCCCATAGGGGAACGTATTATAGTTACATACAAGATTATATAAGTAGGCCAATGGCCATATGTAGAGCCTGTTACTATGTATACAATGAAGAACGCAGATTCATATTTGGACCATTTAAAGATATAAGACTGCATATTGATGGGCAACATAATCTTATTGAATAGACACCAGCACTGTTCCCATTACCTCCTATATGAACTTTCTGACCACAGAATTATCAAGGTGTTTTATATAAAAAATATAACTTTTATATTTTTATAATTTAGACTTATACTAGTTACTGTTAGATGTTTTCCTGCACATTGATGGTTATCTCCTTAGCTACTCCCACCTTTCTGGCAGCAGTATGTGAAGGCTTTATGCATTCATATTCATAAATCTCTTATAAGCAGTCTTTAACACAACATAGAATACAGCTATGTGCAGCCTTCTCCTACATATACATAAATATCCATTCCCACTCAGAAATTATTTTGTGCAGAAACAGAAATTGAATTAATATTTATTGGGTAGTCATGTCCATGTCTATCCTCTTAATTTAAAAAAATACAAAAATTATAAGATCAATGAGTGTTTATATATAATAGTATAAATACACAAAATTTATATAAGTAGTGAATTGTTAAAATCTCAAGTACCGTTAAAACCAGAAGTTTTAAATTTTTACTTTGGATATAATTAATGAGAATGTAACAACTACAAATGTGAAGAGATTAATAAAGATATTTTGTGCTACCAAGTCCAATACTGTATGAAGCACTAAATCAGGAAAATATAATTAAACCGAAGTAAAATAGTAAAAAAAATTACTAAAATATTAAATAGGAATGTGGAAAATAATTTGCTCAGAATAAACAATATCATAAAAGCATAAAAATTTGAGTTTCCTTCCCAAAACTGGGTTGAGTGATCCAGACATGGTGGAATATATGTACTGTTTCACTACCAGATAAGGAGATGGTCAAAATAGATTAATGGACATGACTAACAAAAATATACATGTTTTTACAGAAGAAGAAATATACCTAAAATGAGCATGCCATACTTCTACAAGGAAAAATGCTGAAGAATGACTTTAAAATCTAATTTCTATGTGCATGTGAATTATTAATCCCCACATCAACATTCTCTCACACTTGAATGTGTACACACTCATAACAACACATGTGAATGTACAAATACAAAATATAAATGCTAGTATTAAACAATATGCTTATCATATGAGCTTATGTAACAGGGATACATATTCAAAATCACAATTGGAACACACATCTACCTGTTCCTCTTCACAAGAAGGGATATCTTCAGTGCCAATAAATCCAACGACAGCAATTAACAGGAAAAACCTCATTTCTTCTACTTTTCAGTTACCGTCATTTTGAGAAATTTGCAGATGTTCAGTTGTAGGATAGGTTGTAAATTAGAACGTGTTTCATGTTGGAGCAAAGGTAGTCAATGTCAAGTGTAGTTCATTCTGCAAGCTTTATTGCTTTTTGTCAATTCCTCCTGTTTGCCAGTCAGTTTTGGATTTAGACTGATGTTGTTATGTTTGGGTAGTGATATTTTCATTCAAGGAAGTTCAGCATAATGCGGACTGCAGAAAAGTGCCCAGTGTATAAAAAAGCACGTAAAACTTAGAAATGTAGAACTGAGATTCGCCTTTTATGTACTATGTTATTTAATAGAGAATAATTTTCAAATTTTCTTTTTAAATATTTATTTATTATTTTTATGTATCTGCATGTACACCTGCAGGATAGAAGAGGGCTGGGATTCAGGCAGAGTTGACAGTCAAACTCTGCCAAGACAGAGTAATCAAGTCCTCATTAGCTCCGGTCTCCCAAATATGTCTGTCTGATATGTAGGGCCAGAAGGCTGAAGATGATGCAGTAACATTAAAAAAATTTTTGGGTGAGTGCTCAGGTATGAAAAATAATGTCTCTGTCATCATCTCATTTGGGAAGCTGCTAACCTGCACTCCCTTTATACTCAGGATATTAATTTTATTCCTTCTCAAGTATCTCATGGTGTTCAAGACCAGAGTTTAGTTTTACAATGAAGCTTAGTTTCTTAGAGGTTAGAATGATTTCAGGTCTAAAGAGGTGTGGTAAGATGATAGACATGAGGTATAATAGAGATTGATTTTCATTTAGAATTATAGACTAACCAAGATAGAAAAGATGTTTACCTCAAGTTTTCCAAATACAAATATCCAAAACACTATAAATGTGACATTTATATAATTCCTGATTGTTTTGTGGATCTTCTTTCTGAATGTAGTTTATTATATATGTGTTTAACAATACAAGTGCATATATGTGTAAAAATATAATTATTTTAAAAAAGGAATGTAAAAATCTATATGAAACTTTGTGAAGGATAGCTATCATTCTGTAATATACACATATATTTATCATTGAATTTTCTTTCTGTTCTTTTCAAGGTTGATTCACTCTTTCGATATTAATTTGTATGTGGAAATAGTGGCTTTATTGAGCGTGATGTTTTGTTTGTTTTTTGAAGCTAAAGATTTGTCTGGTTGTTCGGAATTAAGGTTGTCTTTTCAAACAGGTTCTTCACAGGGTAAATGACAAGGTATAAAAGTATAAAGTTTAGCACAAGAAGAAAACCAGAAAAAAGCACCATGTATACCACAAAAAAATTCAAAGTGACAAGATTTATGTCAAGCTTTGTCATGAAGTCAGTTTTTAATCAATAAAAGAAGGACAGCCATTTGTTTATTAATTTTAAGTGATTAAAAGAACATGTCCCAACCTTAGTCAGTGTAGTGGCTCCTTTTTTACCTATTATGACTAGTTTTAGGGTGAAGTCTCCTTTGTGAGATATTGAAATGCCAAAGTTTTAGTATTATGTGAAGAATTCACCATATTTCAATCTGTTGATGTATGATGATTTCTTAATGACTGAGCCATCTCAGCAGTGCTACTAAAGCTGGTTTTGATAGGTAAAATTGAGTTCTCTTTCTTAGAAGGATAATTGAAGGTAGATACTGATTCATAATCAAATCATTATCTGAGTCTGTTTCTTTTTATGGTGCAAATGACAACATTGATATCCATTTTGTTATTGAAAGATGCATATTAATTCCTCTCAGTTTCTTGATTTTGTTGTGGTTGTTCACAATTTCTTTGGATTAATGATTGTGGTGTTATTTAATGTTTACCATGTACTCTTGGGTATATTTATACTTCTCTCTATTCTTTCTAGATCCTTCTGCAAATCTACCTACATACACATAAATAATTTTAATCTGCTATTATCATGGGGTCTGTTGATTTATCCTTCAATTTTTTATAGGTAGCTTTGTGAAAGTTACAATTCTCATTGACTATTGTTGGACTGTTTTCTTTAAAGTGTAAATATAGTGTACTTTAATAAAAACACAACTCTGCTTTTAGTTGAATAAGCATCAACTGGAGTGTGTGGTAGAATATTTCTTGTTAGATTCAGACAGTATTTTCATATCTGTGGTTTTATGTATTCCCTTCATTAACCTTTATTGGTGCAATATGCTATTAAACTTTGTTTTAAACATGGCAGTGTCTTTTTTCTTTTGCTTTTTCCTCTTTATTCATTAACTAAAGAAAAGTATTAAATACACCATACAAAGTTAATCAGAGTGCAGTATAAATTTCAATGGACTTTGAATTTTCATTAAATCATAACTAGAGAGGTGGTTTTTAAGAGTGGATTAATTTTTATAGAATTTTTAAATATATATTATTCCATTATTTTGAGTAGTGTGTGTCATGCTTGCACTGTCTTAGCTTCAGAGCTGAGCATGGTTTAAAACATTCCATTTTCAAATAATGTTTTAGTTTTAATAATAGTTCAAATTTGATTTAGTATTAATTATAAAATATATTTGTTAATTTATTTACTTTAAATTACACTTTTTCAAATTATTACTTCTTTATATTTTGTCCAGATTGTAATTCAATCACTCCTACCCAACACTTCTTCCTTTTCACCTTCCACTCTCCTATACTTCCTACAGGTGGGGTCCTCCTTCCCCACATTCTGACTATACCATATCAGGTCTCATCTGGATAACCTGCAACCTCTTTCTCTGCGTGCCCAAAAGGACTCACTTTTGAGGGGTGGAGGTCAAATTGTAGGCCACAGAATTCAGGCTAGAGACCGGCCCCTACTTTTCCTCCACTTCCTCATGATGAGAATGTGTTATCCATTGGCTACATCTGAAAGGTGTGTCTATGTACTCTGCTAGCAATGTCCTTGGTTGGTGGATCACTTTGTGCAGTTTCCCCCTTGGTTCAGATACACAGCCTTGATAGTCTCCTTTGGGAGCTTCTGACAACAGCCACCCAAGTCCTTCCATTTCCCAGGTTTTCTATACAACTTGCAGTGTTTGTCTCAGAGTCCCAGTAACTGTCTTAACCCCTTGCTGGATGGAGTCTATCAGAGAACATCTATGTTGGACTTACCCTCTTATAAGTGAGCCATTCAATAATATTCTGTTGAAAATTTTGTTTAGTTCTGTATAGCATATTTTAAATGGTTTATTTGGTTTCGTAGTGTACAATTTCTTGAGTTCTTTATATATTTCGGATGTTAGCCGTCTGTCATATGGAGGGTTGGTGAAGATCTTTTCCCAGTCTGCAGGCCCTCATTTTGTTTCATTTATGCTGTCTATTGCCTTACAGAAGCATTTCAGTTTCATGAGGTCCCATTAATTAGCTGTTGATTAAAGAACCTGAGCTGATGGTGTTCTGTTCAAGGAACTAACTTGTTTTCTTTGCCAATGAGTTCAAGGCTCATTCCCATTCTTTTTGAATACACTTAGTGTGTCTGGTTTTATGTTGTGGTCCTTGATACACATGGAATACAGCTTTGTGCATGGTGATAAAAATGGATCTATTTCCATCTTCCTACCTGTAGAGATCCTGTTATATCAGGACCATTTGTTGAAACTTCTTTCTTTTTTCATTGTATAGTTTTGGCTTTTTTGTCAAAAATCAAGTGTCCATAGGTGTGGGGGCTTATTTCTGAGACTTTGATTCAATTTCAATGATCCAACCATCACTTTTTATTCCAGTACAATTCAGTTTTTATTACTGTTGCTCTATATTACAACTTGGTATCAGGGATGGAGATATCTTTAGAAGATCTTTAATTTTACAGGATTATCTTAGCTATTTTGGGGATTTTGTTTTTCCATATGAAGTTAAAAAGTGTTTGTTTTTTTCATTTTAGCTATAAAAAATAAATTATTATGGTGTGTCTCTAAATAAAAAAGTAAAAGATTTCTATAAAAACTAAATTCGATGAAGAAAAATTGAAGAAGGTATAAAATATGGAAGGATCTTACATTCTCATTGATAGTTAGAAATAAAATAGTAAAAATTCTTATCATCAGTGGGATGGGTGCTGATGTCCATATTAATAATGCATATACACACTGAAATTAGATTTTAACGTCATTCCTCAGTATTTAACTTTCAGAGGCTTGGCACGGTCGTTTTAGGTATATTTCTTCATCTTAAAAACATGATTTTTTTAGTTATGTCCATGAAATTATTTTTACCACCTCCTTTTCTGGTGATGAAACTGTACTGACATTCTACCATGCCTTGATCATTCTATTCAATTTTTGAAAGGAACCACAAATTCTTATGATTTCATGAGATTGCTTATTCTGACCAAAATATTTTCCCATATTCATATATATTTTTAGTAAATAATTATTATAATATTTTATTTTTATTTTATTATATTTTCCTGATTTAATGTTGCTTACAGCATTTGACTCAGTAGAACAAAACCTCTTTTTCAATCAGTCCACATTGTAGTTGTTATAGTCACAGTAATTCTAAAGAATTATGGTTTTAAAAATACTTGAAATTTTAACAATTAACTACAAATATATATTTGTGTATTTATACTGTTGTTTGTAAAACACTCATTGATAGTATAATTTTTATATTTATTTTTAAATGGAGATGATATACATGTTCAGAATTCCCCAATCAATATGAATTCACAAAATGCTTTCTGAGATAGAATGGATACTTTACTTAGTTTAATGTAGGAGCAGGCTGTGTGTAGCAATATGTTATGTTGGGTTGACTAAAGTTATAATCATAGATTTTAAAAAATTGAATGTGAATCATAAAAATGTATTTAATGAGGGTATGTTTAAATGCCCTGTTATGGAACTGCATTTTATATCTAAAAATTTAGTCAACAAAAAGTAATATCTGGAGAGGAAATAATAATAATAAATTTGACTGTGCTATTTTGTATCATTTGCTATTACATTGGCAACCCTAGTTTTTTGGCTTGTGTTTGCAAAAGTTCGGTCCATGTTCATAAATCAATCTTACTCTAAACCTAACACTGCTGACAGAGTGTCTTCAATTATAGAAATAACTATTCATTCGAGTGTCCTTTTTATTGTATTTACATAAAATATGAAAGCAACAGAATTTTTGTAGTTCATTGGTACCATATTCTTTTTTTATTTGACAAATAATAGTATTGGTATTTATATTCCTCTATATTTATAAATAGGCAAGTATTTGCCAAATACATTTTCTATCATTTTGTTTTTGTTTTTGTTTTTTTGAGACAGGGTTTCTCTTTGTAGTTTTGGCTGTCCTGGACTCACTTTATAGACATGGTTTTCCTCGAACTCATAGAAATCCGCCTGCCTCTGCCTCCCAACTGCTGGGATTAAAGGCATGTGCCCCCATTCCCGGCTTTTATACTTGCTGTCCTTAACTTGGACATTTGAAAAGGTAAGACAATAGAAGATTGTGACAGAGAAGATTCCATAGGCTTGGTTTTACATTAATAGTTCTGCTAGTTCATGAATAAATATAAACAAATATAATACTTATAGGATTTAAATTTTAAGTTGGAAATACACACTAGATAATGGTTATTTTATGAGACAGTATCTATATTTATAATGATCAAGATTTCTAAAAAATACCTATATTGCTATTGATACAATACCAAATTACATCATCATGAATTTGATATTCTGATAAACATATATTGATATTATTAAAGCCATTAATTCAATGGAAGAAAATATGTTGTGCAAAAGTTTGGCTACTACTGAAAGTAGGAATAGTTTACAAATTCTTGAATCCCACACTTTCTATATCCTACAAAGAATTTAACAAAACATAATATCCAAACAATGGTGCTGTATTGAACCATATAATATATATATAATATATACATTGGGCCATATAATATATGTTATATATAGTATAAAAATTTTTTTTTCATAAAGTCTATGATGATTTAAATCAACAGATCTCAAACTCAGCTTTGCCACTACCAAAATAGCCAAGAAACCAAAGAACCCTGTCAAGAAAATACATTTTCTTAAATATTATTAATTTTAGCTGCAGTTAAGATATTAATTTACTTATATATTGTTTTCAATCCTTTGTTTCATCTTTCTATATGTATCTTGTCTATAAATTCCCCTTTTAGTATACTTAATTTCTTTTTCTAAATTTTTTTAGCAACTTTAAATTTGAATATGTGAAATCACACATAATGTCATATAAGTTCATTCTTTTTTCTTTAAACAGTAAAACAAATTTTCAGAAATAACTTTTGGTTCATTAAAAGTAGAATATTTTCTCATACTGTATATCCTGATTGTAAATTCCCCCCAACACTCTTCCAATTATTCTCCCTACTTCACCCGCCTCTGGATCCGCTCTGTTTGTGTTTTTCATTAGAAAGTACAGGATTCTAAAAGATAACAATAAAACATAACAAAATAAATTTTAACAAAATGAAGTACAAACTATTTAATCAAAGATGGTCATCACAAGCCAGGAGAAGGAAAGTATCACAAGAGCGGGCTACTCGGGCTTCACTCCAGATGGCATAAATCTTTTGCAGTTCAAATAGAATGTTTAATAATTGTTAATTAATTGATAATTTTATATGAATTCTGCACTTTCCGCTCAGATATACTGGCATGTATCTGCAAATGTACCTCCTTCCTCATTTAAGTCTCCCTTTTGTTTTTTTTTTTTAATACAAATAAACCAATTGGTGCCACCTCTACTTGCATTAGTGTTGGAAAATATGCTGCCGTGTGGAAAAAACTAAAAATGTCAGCCTAAGAAGGAAAATGAATGTCTGTTTAGCCACAGCCATCAATTACAAATTTCTCTTTAGCTAGGTATTGGGCTTCAGAGTTTTGCTCTTCTGCTATGGAATCATAAACTGTCCTGATCAGATAAATTGACCTGATCAGATAAACGTCTGGTGAATGTAACTATGGTTTTTGTTCATTCATATGTAAATCACCAAGTCATGTCCATAGTCCTTAAATTTACTCCTTTTATTTTTGACCGTTGGATACTTTACATAACATCGTTCTAGATATTTTATCATTCTTGTATTCTTGGATGTTTCTATAAGCATACACAATAGTTTATTCTAATAATATTCAGCAGTTTGGTTAATATGCATTTGTCTGTATTCAATGCAAGGAATGTTTTCTCTGACCAAAGTGGATATCAGCACTAGAACACAGCAGTAAATATCAATATTTAGAAGGCAATGAAATTTAAAAATCATCAGTTGGTCCTCTATTAGAATCCATGATATCCATCAATATGGATATTGATCTATTTACAAGTACAGAAATAGGTTACAATATAACACAGACAAAAATATAGTTGAAAAGTTTGTTAATATTTTCAGTGGCAAAGAAAACCAATATGTGACTCAACTCTTTTGGTTAAACTTGTCAAAACATCGCCACACATTTGAAAATATATGAAAGAGTGGCTGAAGGGGCTAGAGATGAATCAGTGGTTAAACTGCTTAATGTATAATCATGATGTCTGGAGTTCAGATCCCAAAATCCTTGTAAAGCAACACTTCTGTAACTCCAAGTCCAATTTAATTTTTTTTCCTATTTTCTAGGGAGGAATCCCAGGCTTGTGTTATTTCTAGGATTGTTGCATAAAAAACACTGTAATTTTCTCAATGAAGGCTATTGACAATGCTTATATTTTATTTATTCTCTCATGCAATGTACTAATCTTTAGAGAATTGTTTACTGTTCTGTGACAATTACCCCTGATGTTGAAACATTCCACCCTTCATTCACCCTGGAGGTGAATGAAAGGCAAACAAATCAAAAGATCTCAAAAAGTTTCTGAAGTTGACAAGGATCACTATGTCCCTCATTGCCAGAATAAGTAATAATAGTTAAGAGTTTTCTTTAATGATAGGAAGCTGAGTTAAAAAGAAGACTCAAAAGATCTGATCTCAGACTAGTTTTCAACAAGAAGTTTAGTCCAACTAAGTCACTTCAAAGGACACTCTGCAACCTGTTGAGCTGCCAACAAGCTATGCAGTGTTTCCAGGTTCACAGCTTATGTGAGAAGTCAGCCATGCTGAGGTTGGCTATGATGATGCAACTCTCTATGAGTCATTTATGCTTCTGTATGTAAGCCCTCACCCATATTCCTATAAGTAACCCAATAAAATTATTTGGTTCTCCAAGTAGGACTTCAGTGGTATGTACACTTTGTTGTATCCTGGGTTCCTTTCCTGGGAAAAAAAAGTGTTGTCACACATCAGTACCTACTTGGTTTTATAATTGTAAAACTACATTTAGTCTCTCTAATTTGAAGAATATTGTTAGAAGCTGTTTTCAAGGATAATTATATTTTTCTATAATTTATCATAATGGAAAATTTCATGAATACAAATATATTTGTTAAGGTGAGATAAGATAAGCTGAGACCACTTAGGTAGCCCTGATCTCTGCAGAAGGGAACTAAGATGTGTATAAGTAGTGCACAATACTCTAACTTCCCACTAGGGCATGGGAACATGATAAGATCCTGGACCCAATTGGGGGTGTGGACTGACTCCCCAGTCTAAAGAAGGTTGATTTTCATTATTTGTTGTTTATGGTGACAACACAATCAGCTATGGAGTCTTGAAGGCATTAGCTAGGGAAATCCACTTAGCCAGGCATCATTTGTAAGGCTTGGATCCAAAGGGTTAACTGTGTGCTTCAGACTGGTGTCTTATTAGTGGCTGACTAGGGCAATCAGTCTGGTTTCTGAGTTCTGGATCTTGAACCTGTTACTGACCTTGGTTGGTTCCTCCTAAGGAAGTATTTCTACAGCTCCATGGAGTTTCCCACAGTAGACCCTAGTGAACTCTAAACATTTCATTATTCACCAGTCATTTTCTGATGTTTCTAACTTTATTATCTTCAAATTTGACTAATCATGCTGACCAAAGTCAACTATGTTGATAAAGAAGAGCTATTGTGAGTTCTTCATCCTTTGTCCTGATAGGTTTCCAACCTTGCACCAACGTGTGTATCATACAACTATTGGAAGGAGTGATTCTTCAGAGATCAGGATGACAACAACCAGTGAACACCTCCCCAGAACAAGGTAGATTTTTGCTTTCACTTGGAAGTCTGAAAGGCTCTACTATACCAGGGAGCCAGCTCCCTCACAAAATCCATCGAAGAAGTATCTCCATGTGGCAACCTAAACAACTTACAATGGGGGTGAAGCCTGAAGCTTCAGAAAAAGTTCAAAATAGGAAACACATGATTGAGAATGGAACAAAGATGGAGCCTAAAGCCATGAGACAAGAGAAAAGAAGCAATAATAAGGTAAAAGTTGCATAGAGATAGAATCTGGAGCCTTAGGACAAGGACAAAAATAGGAATGCCAGGATGATGATGAAGTGGAGATGGTGTTTGAAGAACCAAAGATAGAATGAAGGACGGAGTGAAGCAAAGGAGGGATACAAAAACACTGAAAAGATGAGTGTATACTCATAACACACCGTATGTTTCAAGGACATTTGAGCTATTTAAAATTAAATTTAACAAGGAAATTAGGCACATTTATTTGTTATCAGATAACAGAGAGGTCTGAAACAAAAAAAGAGAGTACTACATTTGGTGTTGTTAGGAAATTTAAAATTCATATGTATCAAAAAAGACAAGCACTAAGCCCTTGCACCCACTTGTAATTCCAGCAGAGGCAGACAACTTTGAATTTGAGGCAAGCCAGTTCTACAGAGCAAACCCCACGACATCCAGATCTATACAGAGAAACACCGTCTTGAAAAAAATTAAATACCCAAAAGATGAACACTAAAAAAAGAACAATATCAAAATTCTTAGAAATTATGACTGAAAAATATCTATCATCATAGATTGAGGACAGACAGCCCATATAAATCAATAAAATGTGTGAACAAAAACACATAATTCAAAGTAATATGAAAATACTCAATAAGCATTGGAAAAATAGAAACATAAATAGAACAAAGCATTTATTTTCAACCTATACACACATAAAATTTCTTAATAAAAATGTATATTTACTTTCTGTGTATAAGTGTTTTGGCTACAAGTACGTACATTTACAACATATATGAATTCTACTCTCATAATGCAGAATGGCAGGACACTTGCTTATTGACAAAGAAGCCTGATATGCAGAGAAAGCATTTGATAAAATCCAACACCCATTCATGTTTAAAGTTTTGTACATATAGGAGGTAAAAGGCACTTTCCTCAACATAATAAAAGTTATATACAGCAAGGCAATAGCCAAAACCAAATTAAATGGTGAGATACTCAAGGACATTCCTCAATAATCAGGAACAAGGCAAGGCTGCCCACTCTCTCCATACCTTCAAGATAGTACTCGAAGTTCTAGCCAGGGCAATAAGACGACAAAAGGAAATCATGGGTATACAAGTAAAGAAGCAGAAGTCAAATTATCCCTATTTTCAGATGATATGATTGTCTACATAAGTGCTCCTCAAAATTACACCAGAGAACTACTACAGCTGATAAACACCTTCAGCAAATTGGCTGGATACTAAATAAACTTTAAAAAGTGTGTAGCCTTCCTATACAGAAATGACAAGTTTGCAGAGGAAGAACTTAGGAAAACAACACCCTTCACATTTGCTAGAAGGAATACAAAATATGTAGCAGTTATTCTCACCAAACAAGTGAAGGACTTGTTTGAAAAAATTTCAAAATTTTGAAGAAAGAAATAGAAGATGATATAAGAAGATGTAGTGATCTTCCTGGCTCATTAATCGTTAGAAGTACCATAGTAAATATGGCCATCTTATCAAAAGCAATCTACAGATTCAATGCAATCCCTATCAAACTAAATACACAATTTTTTAAAGACATTGAAATTTCAATTCGGAACTTCATATGGAAAAACAAAAAAACCAGAATAGCTAAAACAATCTTGTACAATAAAAGATCATCCAGAGAAATCTCCATACCTCATCTCCAGCTGTAATATACAGCAACAGTAATTAAAAGAGCATGGTACAGGTACAGCAACAGGCTGGTTAATTAGTGGAATCGAATCAAAGACCCAGATATGAATCCACACACATATGGTCACTTGATTTTTGACAAAGAAGCCAAACACATTCAATGGAAAAGGATAGTATCTTCAACAAATGATGCTTGTCTTACTGGAGGTCTATGTGTAAAAAAATGCAAATGGACCCATATTTGTCACCTTTCACAAAACTTAAATCCAAGTGGATCAAAAACCTCAAGATAAAACGAAAGACAATAATTCAGATAGAAGATGTAGTGGAGAAAAAACTTTGTACAAATTGGTACAGGTTAAAACTTCCTGAACAGAAAACCATCAGCCCAGGTCTTAATGTGAACAATTAATTAATGAGAACTCGTGAGGCTGAAAACTCCTGTAAGGCAGGAGAAAATGTCAAGAAGACTAAGTGACAGCCTACAGATTGGGAAAAGTTCTTCATCAACCCTACATCTGAGAAAGGTCTAATATCCAAAATATATAAAGCACTCAATAAATTAAACACCACCAAACCAAATGACGCAATTGAGAAATGGGGCTTGGAACTAAATAGAGAATTCTCAAAAGAGGAATATCAAATGGCTGCAAAACACTTACAAATGCTCAACCTCCTTAGTCATCAGGGAATTGGAAATCAAAACAACTCTGAAATTCCAACTTACACCCATCAGAATGGCTTAGCTCAAAAATTCAGGCAACACCACATGCTGTCAAGGATGTGGAGAGAGAGGAACACTAATCGATGGTGGGAATGCAAACTAGTACATTCACTTTGGAAATCTATATGAGGCAGTATCAGAAATCTGGGAATAAGGCTTCTGCAAGACAAAGTTATTCCACTCCTTGCAATATACTAAGAAGATGATCCTGACCACAACAAGAAAATTTGCTCAACCATGGTCATAGCAGCCACATTCATAATAACCAGAACATGCAAATACCGTATGTGTAGGTCAGTAAAAGACTGGGTAAAGACTGTTGTACATATACACTATGGAATACTACTCTGCTATTAAAAACAAGAAATTCCTAAAGTTTGTTGACAAATGGATTGAACTAGAAATAATCATAATGAGTGAGTTAACCCAGAAGCAGTAAGAGTTAAATGGTATGTACCCCCTTATATCTGCATACTAGCCCAAGGAGCATGTCCAATAAAAGTCTTCACTAACCAGGAAACTGGGACAGAATGGAGGACATCCTATTTGGACTCCGGATGAGAGAAGCATGGGAGAATGGCAAAGTTGAAGGTTCGAGAGGATCCGAGAAACGTACAAGAAGAATATTATGATAGGGAGATTTGAGCCCTGGGGTTCTGTTCTAACTATGGCACCAGCCAAGGACAATACAAGCCTTAAACTTCAAACACATACATAGATCTAGCCAATGGACAGGATTTCTCCGCTGTCGAGTGAAGAGTGGGATCTGACTTTCACATATACTCTGGTGCCTCATATTTGACCACGTCCCCTGAAATGGGAGACCTGGTGGAATTCAGAGGAAGGATAGCAGGCTACTAAAGAAGAGACTTGATATCCTATGAGTATATACAGGGGGAGGAAGTCCCCCTCAGAGTCATAGGGGAGGGGAGTAAGGGGAATATGGGAGGAAGAGAGGAATGGGAAGATACAAATTTGTGGATTACCATTGAGATGTAATATTAATTAATTTATAAAGTAAAATTTTTAAAAATTAAAAAAAAAATACTAGGAATTTTCGAAATTTGTGGACTAATGGATTGAGCTCAATTGATTCTTCAATGTCCCTGAGGTGGTAGAAAGAGAGACACAAGCAGGCACATCGAATAATGCATCAAGGTACCTTTTTTATCTCAAACAACAGTGAGTAACACAGTAAGGAACACATACACACAGGGACATAAATACTATTTTATTCTAGAGTCATGGGAGATGGGAACAGAGGAAGACAGCCTGCCATGCACTCAGTTGCATAGGTTTAATTTTCTCATATAAGTATATGAGAAAGAGACCCAGGCAGGCACTCACTTTCAGGCCCAAGATTGCTGTTGTCTCATTGACATAGATGATAAACAGGCAAAGTATGGGACAATCATTTGGGCCCATAGATGCCCTTGTCCCATTGAGAGAAGGAAGAGGGACGCATAGGCAGGAATACACACTCAGCCATTAAGGTGACTTTTCCTCCAAGGAGCAGGTGAGAGAGATACAGGCAGTCACACACTATGAAGTCCACAGATGCCCTTATATGCAAGAAGCAAGTGAGAGGGACTGTTGGGCAAACACATGCAGATGTATAAATTCCCATGTCCTCTCACGGCAGGTGATAGAGTCACAGACAGGCACTCAAACACAGGCACACAGATGCTATTTCCTGCTCTACAGGCAGGTGAGAGATAACCAGATGATCACTTCTTCCCTCGATCACATGTGACCTTGTCCGATAAATGTAGATGAAGGACTGACACAGTCTAGGACACACACTGACACACATACACGCCCTTGTCTCTAAGAGTGAGAGGAATGAAACACAGGTAGGAACACACACTCAGTCACACAGATGTTATTTTCTCTAACTGACAGGTTGAGTGATGTAGGCAGGAAACAACTCTCAGGCCTATAGATTCCCTTGTCCCCTAGTGGCATGTATAATAGTTACAAAGGCAGGTACACACACCCAGGAACTTACATGCATTTGTCCCCCAAATGCAGGTGCAAGGACAAAGGAAGGCACACACACTCTCTCCACTTGATTCTCATTCACCTCAGAGGGAGCTGCAAGAGCGACACAGGCTCACAAATACATTCAGGATCATAGATATCCTTGGTCCCTAGAGGAAATGAAGAGAGTTACACAGGCAGGAACACAAACTCAGGCCCATTGATTCCATTGTATTTCTGGAGTTATGTGCAAGAATCATAAGAAAGCACACTCACAGGCACATAAAAGACTTTTTCCCACATTGGCAGAGGAGAGAGGAATACAGGCAGGCACATACACACTCTCGTCTATATTGACCTTGTCGATAGAGGTACAGGAATGAGGCATAATAAGGCACACATATTCAGGATGAGAGAGTACCGTGTTCCCTAGACTTAAAGGGGAGAGACACAGGGAGGCCCACAATTTCAAGCCCTTAGATTCCCATATACACTAGAAGCATGAGAGAGGCACAGGCAGACACATACAACATGGCCATAGTTGCCCTTGTCCTATACAGTCAGGTGAGAGAGATACAGGTAGGAAAACAAATTCATACTCATATGTGTATTGTTGCCTAGAGGAAGATGAGTGACTCCCAGGTAGGCACACACACTCAGGGACATCGTTGAGCGTTCCTCTGGAGAAGTGTAGAAAGAGACACAGGAGAATCACATTCAGCAACAGAGTTGATATTTCCTGCGTATAAGCAAGTGAGAGAGACAAAAAAACTACACAAGAGGCCCAGGTTGGACTAATAGGTTAGAAGTGGTGTAAAGAGACACAGGTTGGCATACACACACAGAAACATTGATAACCTTGTCCCCTAGTGACAGGTGAGGGTCACAGTCAAATGCTAACACTTTGGCACAAATATACCATTGTCTATTATAGAGGCTGAGAGAGACACATGGAGGCACAGATACTGAACAATAAAATCCCATGTCTCAAAATATCATGGGAGAGAGAAACAGGCAGGAAAACACAGTCAGGCCCTCAATATCTTCATCCTCTAGAGGTAGGTGAGAGAGTGACACAGGGAAGAACACATAATCAGGAATACAGTATCCCAAGTCACATAGATGCAGGTGAGAAATATACAGTGAGACACTCACACTATGGCCAGAGATACCATTTTCCCCTAGAATCAGGGAAGGAAAAACATGCAGGAACACGTAGACAGTCTCATCAAACTTTGTAGCCTAGGCCTGATAAGAGAGAGAAACAGGCAGAAACACACATTCAGGTTCAGATTTACCCTTGATCCTTAGATGGACTGCAATGAGATATAGTCTAATATCTTTATTGTGTATTCCATAAGATTTCTAACTGTGGTATAAATAGTATTACTCAAGGAACAGAAATTTATTTCATAATCAGCAAGTTGATAATTAAGCTTAAATAAGGTATATGGTTAAATACATAAATTCAGATTAGTCTGAAACTTCTATAACTGAAATATGTAGTAATAAATTCTGCAATAAAAACCTGGAGACCCCCATTGCTTTATCAGTGATTTCTACAAAGTTAGGCATTTTGCCCTTACCAGAGAGCTCCATAGAATCAACCTTATCATATCTTCCACTTGAAGTAGACTGGCCTTGTGTTTACTGTATCCTGGCAACTTTAGAATTCACACGGATTATGAGAATGCCTGAGAACCTAATAGCCAAGGACTATGATTGGTCCTTAGAGGCAAGATTGTAATGGGTCAAAACACATGTTTTAATGATTGTGATTACTGTTAAGAGCAAGGCTGTGATTGGTCAGAAACACTAGCTTGGATGATTATTATTGGTTCTGAGAGTGAGTGTTGTCATTTGTTCAAATATAATCCTTAGTGAATGTGATTGATGGTTAGTGGCTACGCTGTGATTTGTCTTAATAGAAGTTCCAAAGACAGTGAACTGTTCTACAAAACTTAGCATTTGTACTCTATGATGCCATAGGGAGGCATTCAGCAGTTGCCACTTTCCTGATTTGATTTTCTAGTCTATCTATATCTGTTCATGTTATATTTTGATTACTTTCATTTCATGAAATGTTTTCACTGCATGTGTGAATACAAATAGGAAAGGCATCCTATATGCCTGAGTGTGAGAGCCTGCCTGTTTCTGTCTCTTTCCACTCCCTCTAGTGAATAGAAGCATATAAGGGCCTGTGTTTATTTGTCTCCCTGTTTCTCTGTCACATGCCTCTAGTGGCCAGAACATATATTTTTATGAGTTTGAGTGCCTGTCATTGTCTCTCTTGCTGCCCATAGGAGAAAGGGCATTTATGTGCAGAGTGTGTGTTCCAACCTGTCTCTCTCATAAGCTTCTAGGATATAGAGCATTTTAGGGACAGAGTTTTTGTGTCTGCATGTTTCTCTCCTTTCATCAAGGGGAAGTTATGGTATACTGATACATGCTTGGTTAACATTCACAGAATAACTAGAGTATAGAAGACAGGTAGAAGATAATCAAAGGATAAGAAAATTAAAGAAGATAAATTGATGGATGTTATATATATATGAGAGATAGGTGGAAAGGAGATAAAAGATAACTAATGATTAATGACGCTTGGGTGGTAGCCATTCACAGCATATCTTAAAGGGTAGATGGGATACAAGCATGGGATGATCAAAGGATTGGTCTATATGGATAGAAAGATATAAAATGGTATGATATTAATAATGCAGGAATATGATGCAGACACATATGTAGAAGAAATATGATAGAAATAGAAACGAAGTATATAGAGGATAGAAGATGAATAGATGATATTGATACATGGAACAAGGTTACAAGATAGCTATAGGACAAAGTGATCTTTAAATGGAAGATTGTTTCAGAATAACTGCTACATGGGTGATCCTTATGTGTTAGACATACGGTAATTACAGGGTAGATGCTAATACACACACAGGGTAGGTACAATTTATAGGTACATAGATTGAAATGAGACTCCTGAAGGAAAGATGATAGATTCAGTATACACAGAGCATGGATAGATGATAAAGTATAGAAATATGGAAGATAGACATGGTATATTTTTATAGCCTATACACAGATGGATAATATATACAGGATCAGTAGAACATAAACAGTATATAAATGGGAGATTCTGGATTTATTTTTGACTTAGAAGAGATAGAATTTGGATGATAGATGAATAATACATCTGAAAAAGATACAGCATATATAAATAGTCAATCATAGTTAGGTGTAAATTAGCCACAGTATAGAAGGGATATAAATGATTCTTAGAATGTAAACACAAGCAGATCATTGTGAGTTTGAGCCCAGCCTGGTCTAATAAGAGAGTCCAGGATAGACAATGCTACACAGGGAAATCTTCTCTACCCTCAACACAGTAGCCTTTAGCTACATGAAAGAAAGCAGGTGGCTCTGTGGCCTCTCTTGTGTTTCTCCACTCCAGAAACAATGTAAATAAAGTGTCTTCAAGCTGAGAGCACCTTATTATAACCCAGTTAAACATGGTGTGTTAGAATCTGATTCAAATTGTTTATCTTTTCAGCATGAAGCCAAGTTTAATTCACTCACCAGGGAGAGCTCAGAAGTTACATCTCTCTGTGACTCATGGAGGTGAAAAATGAAATACACCGCAGCATCCAGACATGTTCACTTTAAATTCTGTACCTGCTCATTTCCATATAAAAAAGACTATGCTTACATATTTTAATAGAATATTATATACACACAGATTTAGAGATGCTTATCCATTATCTTCTTGTGGAATTAAACATTTATTAAGATTCTTAGTCCCAAATGCATTGTATAATAAATTAGAAAGAGCATTATTAAGACAATCAGCTTCAAAGAATTGTGTAAGTGTTTCGATAGGAAGTTCCTTAAATCCGTAAATTTATTGTGGTAAGAGGGCCATTTTTACTTGTTAATTCTCATAATCCATGAACAAGGGAGAATATTTCCTTTTCTCATGTCATCTTCAATATCTTTCTTCAGAATTTTGAAAATGTTTTCAAAAAAATCTTTCACTTGCTTTGTTAGAGCAACTCCTAGGTATCTTTTATTCTTGTGGCTAACGTGAAGGGTGTAGTTTTCCTAATTTTTTCCCTCTGGATGATTGTCATTTATCCATGTGGACACTACTGAATTTTGAGAGGTAATTTGGTATCCAGCCAATTTTCTGAAAGTGTTTATTAGCTGTAGGGGTTCTCTCGTGGAATTTTTGCAGTCACTTATGTACACTATCATATCATCTGCAAATAGGAATAATTAGATTTCTTCCTTTCCCATGTGTATCCCCTTGATCTCTATTTATTACCTAATTGCTCAGGCTAGAACTTACCAGGAAAGAGGCCCAGAGGGGAAGACATACTATTAGGACTCTAGCTGACAGAAGCATGGGAGTATGGGGAAAGAGAAGGATCCAGTGGGTCCTAGAAACCTCCAAGTAGAACATTATGATGGGTGGATCTGGGCCCAGGGGTCCTACTCAAAGAATAGAATGAGCCAAGTACAATGTGTGCAGGAAACTTTGAACCATACTCACATCTGGCCAATGCACAGGACATTCTTGACAGTTGAGTGGAGAGTGGGGACTGACATTCACATGAACTATAGTGCCACATATTTGACCATGGTCCCCTAGATGGGGAGGCCTGTTGGCACTTACACGAAGGAAAGCAGCCTACCAAGAAAAGACTTGATACCCTATGAACATATACACTGAGAAGAGGTACCCTTTTTCACAGGCATAGGGGATGTCACTAGGGAGAAATTGGAAAGGACGGCAGGAGGGATGGGAGGAAACAAGGGATGGCATAACTAGAAATGTAATTTGAATAAATTAGTAAAGAATTTTAAAATAAAAGACTATCAGCTTAGGTCTACTCTGCTCCTCCACAACTTGTCATGGCACAGTAGCAATTAATAACCAGGACTGTTCATTGTAGAAAGTTGTGAATTGTACTTTGAAGATATTGAGGGGGCTTATTGTAGCCTGTGGGTATTGTTCACCCTGACTGAGCTGGAGACAGGATCCACGTAAATATCTGTACCATGCCCTGTGTTCTGAAGCCATTTAAGCCTTGTTCCTGAGCCCCTGATGCACTCTCAGTTAGCCCCTCACTCCCACTACCTGCTGGGATTCTAGCACTGTGGAAGACAGTCTATGCTCTTTGTACACCCCACTGATAAAACCTCCTGTCTGGCTACCTGGCACTTGACTTCACCATTCTTGCCTGGTGAAGGATTAGTGGGGGGAACCAGGATCCTCGCTTTTTCAACTACTTATTTTCTTTGTTTTTTCCTTTTTAAAAACGTTTCATCCTTTTCTTCAAATGTTTTTAATTTTTGGTTCAAATTCCTCTTTTTCTAAAATTTTAACTCACATTTCTTTTTCCCCTTATTCGTCCTGTTTTCAATTTCTTTCCAATTTTCTTCTTCTTTTTCATAATTTTCCATTTTTCTTCTTCCACTTCTTTTTCATTATTTCCTGCAACTTTTTCTGCTTGTGTTTTTCATTTTCTTTTATTAATATTTTTTCTTTCTTTCTGTTTCATGTGCTTCTTTAACTTTTATTCTTTTTTCTTCTCCTCCACAACTCCTTGTGTTTCTTCTTTTTTTCTTCTATTTCCATCGTTTTACTCAACTTTTTCCTCCTTTTAGCTGGTTGTTCTAACTTTTCATCATGATTTTCTTCTTCTGTATATTCTTTTTTTATCCTTTCTCATTTTTCTCCTTTTTAGACTTTTTCTTCTCCGCTATCTTTTTCATACTATTACTTAATTTTTCATTTCTTCTTTTTCTTCATTATGTTTTCATACTTTTTCTTCTCTTCTTTTCATTTCTTTTTTTGCCTCCTTTTATTTTTAATCTAACTTTCCTCCATTAAATTTTATCTTTCCTTTGCCTTTTTATTCTTTCTTCTTTTTCCTATATTAGTCTCCTCATGCTTCATAATCTTCTCTCTTTTGTCTTATTTTTTCGTGCCTTTCTATTTTTTTCACTTTTTTTTCAACCTTTTTTCTAAATTTTTACTCCTTATTTCTTTTTATTTTTTTATCCTTTTTTAAATTTTTTTTATTTTTTGCTTCTTTTTTAATTTTTCATTTTCCTTTTTCCTATTGCCTTTCATCCTCATCTGTAACTTTTCTCTTATTTCATCTTTTTCTTACTTAATATTTTCTTTTTATCATTTTTTTCTAAATTTTCATTGTTTTTGTTCAACTTCCCCATATTCTAAATTTTAAACTCCCCATTTCTTTCATGTCTTGTTCATCCGTATTTGAAATTCAAAATTTTCAACTTATCCTTTTAAAAAAATTCCTTTTTTCTTCTTCATCTTCATTTAGCCCTTTCTCTTACAAATTTTCATTTTTTTCATCTTTCATTTCCTATTCCCTTTCCCATGCTTTTTGTCATTTTCATTATTTTCCAAAATATTTTTTTGCCTTTTTTATCGTTTTCTTCAAAGTTTTTCTCTATTTATTCTCCTTTTATTTATGTTCCAGTTTTTTCCCATGTTCTTCATTGTTTATCCTTTTTTCATATTATCCCATTTTCATTCAATTTCCTCTTTTTCTAAAACTTTCCTTCACTTTTTCTGGTTCCTCTTTTTTTAAATTTTTTTATTAATTTATTCTTTTTTCATCTCAATGGTTATCCCTTCCCTTGTATCCTCTAATTCTTCCCTCCCCCCATTTTCTCACTATTCCCCTCCCCTATGACTGTTCCTGAGGGGGATTACCTCCCCCTGTATATGCTCATAGGGTGTCAAGTCTCTTCTTGGCAGCCTGCTGTCCTTCCTCTGAGTGCCACCAGGTTTCCCCTTCCAGGGGACAAGGTCAAATGTGAGGCACCAGAGTACGTGAGAAAGTCATATCCCACTCTCCACTCAACTGTGGAGAATGTTCTGACCATTGGCTAGATCTGGGTAGGGGCTTAAAGTTTACCGCCTGTATTGTCCTTGGCTGGTGCCTTAGTTTGAGCGGGACCCCTGAGCACAAATCTGCCTATCATAATATTCTACTTGTAGGTTTCTAGGACGCTCTGGATCCTTCTACTTTGCTATTCTCCCATGCTTCTCTCATTTAGAGTCCCAATAGGATGTCCTCATCTCTGTCCCTGTTTCCTGGTAAGTGAAGGCTTTTGTGGGACTTGCCCCTTGGGCTAGTATGCAGTTTGCTCAACCATGTTCATAGCAGCCTAATTCATAATAGCCAGAACATGGAAACAGCCTAAGGGTCCATCAGTAGAAGAATGGATAAAGAAACTGTGGTACATATACACTATGGAACACTACTCAGCTATTAAAAACAAGGAATTCCTGAAATTTGTAGATAAATGGATTGAGCTAGAAATGATCATAATGAGTGAGTTAACCCAAAAGCAGAAAGACTCAAATGGTATATACTCACTTATATCTGCATACCTTTTTCTGGTTCCTTTTATTCACCTGTATATCAATATTTTTTCTTTCTCTCCTTTGGTTTCCTAATTTTACTTTTTTTCTCATACATCTCCTCTAATTCTGCCTCATTCTCAATTTTCTGTTTTTTTATTCTAATTTTTCCCTTTTTCTTCTATTTCATTCTTTTTCTACTTTTTCTCTTTCATCCACTTCTCTTATTTTTTTTTCTTTGTAAATTGCATCATTTTCTTCTTCTTTATCTGGTTTCATTAGCATTTCCTTCTTCTTTTTGTCAATTTCTGCAACATGTTTTTCTTTTTTATCATTTCCTTCTGCTTAATTGTCTTCTCCTATTCTTCATTTTCCCCTCTTTTCCATCTCAATTTTCTTTTTTTCTAAATATATAACTGCCTTGTTCTATTTTCCCTTTTTCATCCTTTTTGACCATTTTTCTCTTGTTTCTGGTCTTTTCTTAAAATTTTCCCTTTGTCTGCTTCTTTTTCAACTAAGTCTATAACTTTTCTCTCCTTTCTATTTAAATTTGTTTTCATGTTTTTGTTCTGTTTCTGCTTTTTCTTCAACTATTTTTTCTGTTTCTCGCCTTCTTATCCAAATTGTTCTGTACCTTTCTTCTTTTTTTCTTTCCTTCTCCTTTTTTTCTTTTTTTCTCTTTTCTTTTTCTGACATTTTATCGCCATTTTCTTATTATTTTTCCTTAATACAACTTTTCACTTTTTTCTCTTCCTTTGAAATTTAGGGTTTTTTTCTTTTTCATTTTTTCATGGTTGCAGGATGTCTCCTGTATTGATTCTTCTAGATCATGCTAAGAAATTCCATAGTGGTTTCGTGAAAAGTTACTCATGTTAGCAATATTTTGTACCATTTTCCCAGAGAAACAAAGTATTATCAGAAGAGATACGATTTAAACTATACAAAAGAATGTTTTCTCTAAATCTTTTAAAAAAATCTCTACAAGTTATGAAATAAGGTTATTTTTTGCCCCACCTAATTTTGTTACTCAGTGTGATAACAAAGAATAGTTGGCAATTGTTCAGACTTGAATCCAAAAAACTACAAATTCTCTCAATTTAAGAAAAAATGTTATTGTTTTCAACATGTATTATGTTCTTTGGTCCATATTTCACAAATGTTTAACATTGATTAATATTAGACAGAAATAACCTTCCATCCATGATCATTTATTTTGCATTTTACTCATCATGAAATGGAGTTGGTACTATTTTTACCATATCTTTACACCATTGCATAATGCATATGATGACAACCATTAGCTGGTGTTTCACTTTGATATATTGATTCACAGGGATCTTAACTACTTTCTAAGTAAAGAATATCGTTTCTTTGTACATACTCCTTAAATCCTGTATGTTTTGGACAGAGTAATATTCAATTAAGTAGATATAAAATTTTAATATGAATATACGAGCAGGAAAGAGTAAAGAAACCAGCAAAAGTAGTCAATTCATAATTAAAGAGAAGACTTTTATTATGGATCACAGAGGATAATGGTCAGAGGCATCTGTCGGAGTTCAGAGCAGATAGAAGAAGAAATAGGCTTGCTATGACAAAGTCAGTCTAGGAAAGAATAGAGAATATCTGGAGAAAAATCTTGAGATTGCTGGAGCAGGGATAGAAACTTTACATTCATAAAGAAAGGGAGCAAGGGTCCTAAAACATTTTGGGATTAGCATAGTGAAAGTGGTGGGGATATTTGAGAAGAGACAGGAATCTAGATGGGGGCATTGAGATATATAACATGTATTTTTCCTTACACTTCAGTGAACCTGAAGTCCAGAATAGGTGTTAATATCCTGACAGGAGCCGTAGGTCAATAATGTGTCCTTTTTGCCAGGGTCAAGGGAAATGACTCATTTTCCTGGAATAGAATGGTTTTGCAAATTCATTTTTATTATATTTATTTTTAAATTTATTAACTTTATATTATGATTCTAGCCTATTCCCTGTCTCCTTGCATTGCTAGCATGTGTTCCTCTTTCCCTCTCACCTACACTAGTCCTCATAATTAAGGAGACCTCCTACCAAATCATCTGACTCGAGAGTAGCAATTTTCAAGTGGACTGGCTGCATGCTTTTCCTCTCTGTCCTGGCAAGTCTTCCCCAGCAGGGGAAGTGCTCAAGAAGTGGGCAACAGAGTCAATGTCAGAGGCAGCCTCTAATCCCAATATTGTGTGATTCACATGGAGACTATGTTGCCTATCCACTACATCTGAGGAGGCGGTCTACGTCCTCTCCGTGCCTGGTCCTTTGTTGGTGCACCAGTCTCTGCAGGCCATCATGGGCCCAGATTTTTTGGCTATATTGGTTTCCTTGTTGATATCCTGTCCCATCCAGGTACATCTATTCCTAAACTCTTATATAAGAAACCCTGTTCTCTCGCAATTTTTTATTTTATTTATTTTTAATGTATTTTATTAATTTACTAATATTACATCTCAATTGTTATCCTATGCCTTGTATCCTCTCATTCCTCTCTCCCTCCCATTTTCCCCTTACTCCCCTCAACTATGTCTGTGACTGAGGGTTACCTCTTTCCTCTGTATATGCTCATATGGTATCAATTCTCTTCCTGGTAGCCTGCTATCCTTCCTCTGGGTGCCATCAGGCCTACCCATGCAGGGAGCTTGCTCAAATATTGGGCACCAGAGTTTGTGTGAAAGTAAGTCAGAACTCTCCACTCAACTGTGAAAAATGTCCTGTCCATTGGCTAGATCTGGGTAGGGGTTCAGAGTTTAGTGCATGTATTATCTTTGGCTGGTGCCATAGTTTGAACAGGATTAAAAATTACTCTTTCACATTCTGTATATAATTGTGTTGAAAGTTTGATGAGAATAGCATTGAATCTGTAGATGGCTTTTGTAAGATGACCATTTTCATTAAGTTAATCCCACTAATACATATGCATGGATGATCTTTCCAACTTATGATTTCTTCTACTTTTTCTTTAAAAAGATGTAAGTTTTTTCATACAGGTATTTCACTTGCTTGATTAGAGTTACAGCAATTTATTTTATAATATTTGTGGCTATTCTGAAATGTATTCTTTCCCTAATTTCATTTTCAGCCAATCTGTCATTTGTATATGGCAAATTTTGTATGGAGCTGAAGGATTTTATCAGATGTAGGTTTCTCTGGTAGAATTTAGATGTCTGTTCTGTGTACAATCATACCATCAGGTAACAGCAATTTTTATTCTTTTCAATTTTTATCCCCTTGCTCTCATTTAGTTGTCTTTTTCTGTGGCTAGGAGTTCAAGTACTATATTGAATAGATATGGAGAAAGGGTACAGCCTTGTCTTCTCCTTGCTGTTAATGGAATTGTTTTAATTTTCTCTCCATTTAATTTTAATATTTGCCTTTATGTTTTCTCTATGTTACCTTCCTAATGTTCAGATAGGGCCCTTGTAAATCCATTGTATCCATGAATTCTAACATGAAAGGGTGTTGGATTTTTGCCAGAGGGTTTTCAGCATTTAATGAGATAATCATGTTGTTATTTCCTTCAGTTTGTTTATAGGGTGGAATATAATGATGGGTTTCTATGTTGAACCATCACTGCATTTCCAGAATAAAGCCTACTTGCTCACAGTAAATAATGTTTTGTTGTGTTTTTAGATTTGTTTTGTGAGTATTGTGTTGGGTATTTTGCATAAGTGATTATAAGGGACATTTGTCTGAAATTAACTTTCCTGTTGCAGCTTTTGTTTATCTTAGGTATTAGGGTGAGTGTGCCCTCACAAAATTTTTGGCAGTGTTCCATTAACAGTATAGATATTAGCACTTCTGTAATAGTCTAGTATAGTTCTGCATTAATACCATCTGGCCCTGGGCTTTTGTTGTTGTTGCATTAATTGAAAGACTACTTCTATTTCCTTTGGTGATATGACTTTATGTAGGTTGTTTACATGATTTTTCATGGCTTTGCTAATTCATTCATTTGTTTACATTTTTCAATACTGTGGAGTAAGATCTGGACAAGATTGCATAGGACCTTCATTGTTCATGGCCTTATCTTAATACTTGGAGGCTCTACAGAGATCAGGTAGGCTCCAGTGGTCTAGGTTCAGCTCAAGTTGGCTTTGAGAAATATTGGCATTTCCCTGAGAGCCTCCAATATCTCCCTGAAAGCTTTTTAATTCCCAATCTGGCAACTGCCCTTCTCCTTATCTCCAGGTTGCTCCATATGTCACACAAATACAGCAGTTGTCACAGTGTTCTGCCTTTCCACTTAATTATTGGATGCACATCTGCCGGGACTCTCATGGCTCTCATTCTGTAGCATCCAGCCTGTTACTTGTCCTAGATTATGACAGACACTTGTAATGACCCCAAAATTGTGTGGCAGATGCTTCTACAAAATCAGTGAAGACATCCGTCTCTCATAGAATAAGCGCCTGCCTATAGAATTCAGTACTTTCCTTTGAAGTCAATTTCTACTTAATTCCATATGCAGAACTCCATTGCCCACCACACTAGGATTGCAATTTTTACCCAGTTTGCTTCTCTCAGGTGACCTGTCCTTGTTTTCACTTCCCTTTCATGTACCTCTAGGAAGGACCTTACCTCTGCTCATCTCTAACATAGGGACACTACTTCCCAGGTTCCCAGACATATTTGTTCTACATCTGATGGCTGCTGCTTGCTTCCCAGCCCTGCCCAGCTAGAACTAGATCTGTCCATCGCAGCTTAACCTTTGTGCTCAAATGCACTTGATGTCAGCACTGTATCTTCATAAAGTCATGTTCCTTTGCAGTGATACTTCATGCTTCTCTTTAGCATAGTCCAAAGTGATAGAACCTTCACTTCCTTTGTACAATAGTGGCTCAGCATAGAAAGGGGAAACTGGAATGTTCCTGACAGCTGAGGACAAATGTGATTTATAGAACAGGGATATGACTTCACTTCCCACAGGCATTGAGGATTGTTTGAAGTGTTTCAGGCTCTTATGGGTCAGAAAGTGAACAGTAATCTGGTGAATGCAGACTCATGCTGTTCTGGGGAGAGTAGAGAGGAGGACAGGAGCAGTAGGTCAGAGATCCTGCCATACACCTTGTGTACTTGAGACAGTGGTGGGCTCTGGCCTCTGTTTTAGTGAACTAGAATTGTGGCAATGGAGGAAAGAGACTTCTGACCCATGATGGACAAGAGGCTCACCTTGCGATGCTGGCTCTTTTGGTTCTGATTCTATCCATTCACAGGGTCTGTGTGCTTATTTGTCTCTGGTGATAACAACTATTCAGAGCCCAGTATGGGCGAGCATACCTGTAATCTGATCACTTGGAAGACAGAGGCAGGCTGTTCTTCATGAGTTTGAGGCCAGCTTGGTCTACAATGTGAGTCCAGGACATCCAAGAAGTTACACAGAGAGACCTTGTCTCATACCAACCAAAACAAAAAAAACAAAACAAAAAAAAAACAAAAAAACAAAAAACAAAAAACAAAAAAACAAAACAAACAAAAAACCCAAGCAAAAGAAAACAATTATTCAGAAACTATGAAGATGTCTTTCCCACTCTGTTAGGGAGGCAAAGGCACCATGTGAGGAAGACTGTCTGTGACAAATGCTCTTGAGATACACATGCAGCTCACAGGGTTCTGTGTAGTTTGAAAACTTAGGAGGCTGGTCCAGATAAAGTAAGTGATGTGAGAAGAATTCCAGTGAATTACAAGGACAATCTTGTCCTCTGCCCACAGTTATAGGTTTCTGTGAAAAATGTTTAGCCCATGGTCAGATTGAGGGGATCAGATGGTGCTCTTGTAATGAAGGAGAGATAGACTGTCCTTGGAATCTCAAGATGAGTAGTAAAACAAGCAGTCTAACATGGAGATGAATCCTTCCTTCCAGCAGAGCCCCAGCCCTTCTCCCTGACACTTAGATAAAGAGAAAAATTCAGATAAATTTTCAGTTATGTCATATCCAAATTATTTAATGAGATACGGAGTCATGTGTGTGTGTGGGGGGGGATGGTGTGTGTGTGTATGTGTGTGTGTTGTTTGATTGTTTTGTTACTTTTTGGCCTGGAGCTTGCTTTCTCGATTTGTATTCTGTCAAAATCACAGATGTCTTCCTGCTTCTGTCCCTCGAGTGCCGGAATTAAAGAATGTGCCACCATTATCAGCATCAACAGTGAGCAATTATTAGAGGTAAATGCATACAAAGGTACTACACAATTATTAAACCAATTTTTTATATCTCAGAAAGGCTGCATAACAACCTTAGTTACAGTAAGGACTAATATATTTTATCTTCTTGGAGCTGCAAGGCTGTACAGTACAGAATATTTCCAATTGCCTTTATTGTGCCATGAGTATAAATAATCTTAGATGTAAAATTTTTTTCCTAAGACAATACTATTTGCCATATAGGTTGCATTTATTTAAAAGTAAATAATGTAGTTTGAAGACTCTCTGTGGATAAGACTGACATCTCAAATATCTGAAATTTCTGTGTCCTTACATCCATGGCACAAAGTCTTAATATGTAAAAATTATGCCGGAATGAAAGAGAAAAATGGCATAAAGAAACTATGAAAAATTCTCACTATATATTGAGACACAATTTAAGTTAATATTTTTATTTCCTGTGGAGACTAATGAGAAACATTAGGGTGAAATTTGAAATAGATCAAAATGTCTCTTCTGTGTTATACAGCATATTCTTCGTAGAATTGGATGATAAAGTGTTGCTTGGAAACATGCCTATAATATAATTGTATTTTAAGCCTCATTTTAGCATAAAAGTATCAAAAAAGAAGTTGTTGCAAAAGGATAATGCCAGCTGCCTTCAGTAAGAGCCAAATTTAGACGAGGTGGTGCAGAAGTGCCTTATTTAGGTATCTGTAGGTAGATAGTGGTTTTGTAATGGATCCCAAAAAGCAATGTTAGTATAAAAATGAAACTGTGAGATAATATAACCATTGGGCTTTCCTTAAAGCAAGAAAATCTTTCTATTATAGACTGAGACACAGAAGTCAAAACTAATATCTCACTGGAGACAATCATGAGACAGGTAGTGGTTGGCTTCCTATTCTCTCATCTCTAGGCAACTATATTGCTTACCCAGGACAAGAAATACGTTCAAGTGGGGCTCACCACACAGATTCTGGCCATGATTGCAAATACAGGTGTCAATTTTGTTTTAATGAGCTATCTCATGCAAAGACAAAGGGAGGAAAGGGTGAAGAGGAATTTTAACTGACTGCAGGGTTTAGTCTTCATTTAAAGTTACAATCTGACTCTGTTGGGTATTAGGTATATAGCAGGAACTAAACTGGGTCTGTAGAGAAAAACATAATCTGGGAAGACAGAGCAACTAAATTCAGGAAAGAAAAATGTTTTGTTCGTTCAGCCTGTAGGAGGTCATGGTTTCTGCATCTCTTCACTAGCAAGAAGCATGGAGTGTGCCCAGTTTTGATTCCTGCTTTACACTCTTCCATTTCACCAGGAACAGGGAAAATCTCCTACATTTGAAAACAGAGTGGCTTCTGAAAGGTGAAATATCAATGTAAACTTTTGTGGGATATTCATTCTGAAGGGGAAATAAGAGATGGCTTCTTCTCAAGTAAAGGTATGTGTGTGGGGAGACAGGTTGATTGTCCTAAAAACAATACTTCATTGTCAAATTACATGAACTTTCACTATGAAGACTCAAATTTTTGTGGTTAATTTTTCAGTTGACCCTCATTATTAATTCTTTAAATATTTTCTCACATGTGTGTTAAGCCAGCTTATTTCAAGATTTTTTTGGGACAACTTCTATAAAGTGAAAACATAATCTGTAAGCATTATAAAATTTATGATATCAAAGATGAATATAGGCAGTCAACTTTTAATGAGACTGAGCGGAGTCATTATCTGTAAATATAAGGAAATCTTTTATGAATATTTCATCTGGGGAACTATTTTAGTATTTCTCAGCCTTCTTAATGCATCAAATAGGTCAGTTGCAGGTTTCACCTTCCAAAGCTACCTTAATGTCATTCAAAAAGTAGTGGGTACTGAGAAAGCATTTGTAGAATTATTTGTACAAGTGAACATATCTTGCAGGAAGGCCATCATAGGAGATCATAGAGTTCATATCTGTGTGATTCTAAAATTATTTATTTATTTATTTATTTATTTACTTTAGTCCTGAATGTAGCCACCTTTCCTCCTGGTGTCATTATCCCTCTCTCTTCTCCAATCTTCCTTCACTACTTCCAGAAAAGGGAAGACCAGAAGAACAACTCACCCTAGCACATCAAGGCACAGAAGGACTGAGCCCGTCTTCTTCCCTTGTAGCCTGCCTCAGGGAAGTTATTGAAAAGTAGTCAACAGAGTTAATGTTAGAGGAGGCTTTTGTTCTACTTACCTGGAGATCCATATGAAATTTTATGTGTTCAGTGGCTACATCTCTGTGGATGGCCTAGGTTCAGTCCATACATGGACTGTGGTTGATGCTTCAGGCACTGCAATCCACCTGGGGTCTCAGCAGTTGGCTCTTCTTGTGATGCTCCTGTCATTTCCACATCCTTTTACCATCCTCCCACTCTTCCCCAAGACTTCCTGTGCTCTGGCCAATGTTTTGCTGTGTGTATCAGCAGGTCTTAGAATCTGCTGTTGTGCAGAGCTTCTCAGAGGACAATGCTAGGCTCCCATCTTCAAGAAGAGGAAAATATTCTAATAGTACCAGGGATTAGTTATCTCCTATGGGGTGGGTCTCTGGTTAGACATTCATTCAATCTCTGTTCTATCTTTATTCTGTTGCATCTTTTGGAGAGAGTAATTTTTGCATTGACCTTTGTTTTGAGTTTGTTGCTGTTCTGTTTCTTCTTCTAGGTGTCCTGTATATCTCTTCAGTTTCCATGACATATGCTACTACAATTCTCAGCTAGACACACCCCCATATCCCCCAAAAAGCCCTCCATAACCAAAGCCTTCAGCTTGTCACAGAGATGCCCCCACATAATGTTATTCTTTTACTTGCAAGCCTTCTGTCCCGCTGCCCCTAATCTCACCAGGTCTGATTTCCACCATCAATTTTCTAAGCACTCCCTCTCATACCCTGTTCTTTCGCTGCAATATCTTCCACCATCTCTCCTTTTTATAATTTAATTTTGGATATAAGCACCACCCTCTTGTGTTCTTCCTGTTCCTGTTCTTCTTTGGGCATATTTATTGTATATTATTATCCTGTACTATATGGCTGAATTACAATTATAAATGAGTAAATGTAATGTGTGTCTTTCTGTGTCTCTGTTACGTCACTATGGGTGATCTTGTCTA
Source organism: Acomys russatus (assembly GCF_903995435.1). Classification (NCBI taxonomy): domain Eukaryota; kingdom Metazoa; phylum Chordata; class Mammalia; order Rodentia; family Muridae; genus Acomys; species Acomys russatus. The sequence goes on from NW_026131903.1 coordinate 2,239,544, forward strand.
GTTCTATCTATTTGACTGCAAATTTTGTGGTGTCATTGTTTTTAATAGCTGAGTAGTATCCCATGATGTAAATGTAACCACAGTTTCTTTATCCATTCTTTCGTTAAAAGACATGAGGTTTGTTTCCAGGTTCTCTCTCTTAGGAGTCAAGCTGATATGAACACAGTGAGCACATTTTTTTTAGTTTATGGTATGGTGGAGCATATTTTGAGTATAATTACAGAATTTCTATATCTGGGTTGTGAGGTAGAACTATATTCCCAATAATCTGAGAAAGCACCAGATTGATTTTCCAAGATTTCATACAAGTTTGCACTCCCAACAGCAGTGAGGGTTTCAGATTCTCCTAGTAGGTGGACAAAGAGCCTCCTCTAACATGAACTCTGTCAACTACTTTTCAATAACTTCCCTGAGGCAGGCTACAAGGGAAGAGGACAGGCTCAGTCCTCATATGCCTTGATGTGCTAGGGTGAGCTGTTCTTCTGGTTTTCCCTTTTCTGAGGAGTAGTGAAGAAGAATTGAAGAAGTGAGAGGACTAATGGGACCAGAAGGAAAGGAGGCTACATTCAGGATTAAGGTAAATAAATAAATAAATAAATATTGTTTTGGTAAAGCCCCATGGAAGCATTATTTGCTATTTATTTAAACTATACAAAATACAGATGAGTGTATAACCCCTGCTGACTTGTACTCATAGTATAGATAGGTATTACTCGTGTAATAAAAACACAAAATTAATTCAGAGTCACACAGATATGAACTCTATGATGTCCTATGATGGCCTTCCTGCAAGATATGTTCACTGATACAAATAATTTATCAAATGCTTTCTCAGTACCCACTACTTTTTGAATGGCATTAAGGTAGCTTTGGAAGGTGAAACCCACATGTAACCTATTTATGAGCAAAGTCATGGGCTTAGTATTGAAACCTACTATTGTTCTTATGAATCAAAATGGCAATAATATGCTTCCATAAGACATATCCCCTTTCCAATAGATCTGTGCATCACTCAACCTTCAATAGAGAAGCTTAATGTGGAGGTCAGCAACGTGACAAACTCTATATACTTCGAGACTGTGGAGTACTTGGTTCTATGTGAGTTATCTTTATCACACCCCTCCAAACACAGCTCAGGGACTTTTGTGGAAAATGAGGCAGAGGACTATAAAGGCCAGAAGTGTTGTTTGACTCTCAATAAACAGTACCTTATAGACACAACAGGACTAATACACATATAACCCCACTGACAGTATGCACTAGTTCAAGGCAGAAAAAATCCTGTTTTGAGAACGGGAAAGAGGTAACATGTGTCACCCAAGCTGAGAATCTATTTGTAGTACATATATAAGTGGAGAGGAAAAATAAATGTTTTTTAGGATATAACATTGGATCTATTAATAATATTTCATGCTTAGAGTCAAGAAATTTATGAGCAGAAATCCAATTCCATGCTTAAATCCATTTTGTCTTTTATTATTTTCTTTTTTTTTTTTTGTTTAAAGAATGGGTGTGTGGAGAAATCATGACATTGAGTTAGTGTAAAGAGAGCAGATAGTCTACAAGGATGTGAAAAAGAGAAAAACTATGAGCAAAACATATGGTATAAAATCCTTTTAAGGGAATAAATAATAGAAACACCCAAGTCTATTTATCATTCACATGCAACAAAAATATTATCAGTAATTAGAATGCAGAATAAGCTACTAGTTTATCAAATGTCTATAACATACTGCATTTCAAATCACCACTATTAAGATAAAATAACACAAGAATCAAATATCCATATTGTACTACACATTTAGTAGTTTATTTTAAGAGAAATTCTTAGGAATATCTTCTATTGAAGAGGTTGTATTATCACACTTGAGAACTAGATTGCTCCTTTATTTAGAGGTGTCATATGTCCTGTCATTTTATTTCCCCTTACCTGGTTCTCTTTCTTCTGTCTCCTCTTTATCTGCCATCCAGAGTTCTTCGTTTTTTCCAAGAAAGGGTAATAACTCTGATTTTGAAACTGAAACACCTGTATATTTAAAGAGACATACAGATACACCATTCAGTATAGCTGGGTACTAGCACAGGTTTGTGAAGAAATAGGTAAAGTGGAAAAGCGGAAAATATACATGGTTGATTTCCTAGTTTGCACTTCCCTCCAAAATATTTTATACTCTTCGTAATTCAAGAGTTTTAAAAACTCCGTATTCATTTTTCTTAATTAACACATTAAAAATGTGATAACTGATGGAATCAAAGTACAATCACATATAAATGCTAGAGGCTACCAGTACAACAGGCTTAGGGGATTGAATTATCAGTAGATTAAATGTAAAAAGACAAACGGACATGAAATGTTACCTATAAATGAGACAATAATCAATATCTATAAAAACGGAATAAAAATAATCTCACCCATAGAAACCAGATTGTTGTAGTTTTCCAGCATGATATCTCCGTACAAATCCCTCAGAGCAGAGTCCAGACATTCCCACTCCTCCTTGGAGAATTTTATAGCCATATCCTGGAAAGTAAGTAGGCCCTGAAATTAAAAATAACAGAATTCCTCATATCCACTGGCTAAATTGTATTTTTCATACAAAAGAATTTAGTTAACTATAGAACTTTTTCTCTTAGCAATAATTAATATGCCTTTTAAAAATAAATTATATTCTAAGAAAAAGAATGATTTGATGTCTCTGCAATGATTCAATTGTCCAGCAGCACTGAACTTGTATGTGGTGACATCATTCGACATAATCACCACAACATGAGGGATGCTATTAATGTTTGAAGCATGAAAAAGCCTTAGAACTACTGAAATAGCCCCTCAGATAAAATATTCATAAAAGATTGGCCTATATTTACAGATAAATAATGACCCTACTCAGTCTCTGTAAAAGTTGACTGCCTTTGTTCATCTTTGAAATTATAAATTTTATAATGTGTAGAGATTATATTTTAATTTTATAGAAGTTGTTTTGAAAAACATCGAAATAAGCTGGCTTCAGCACACGTGACAAAAATTTAGAGAATTAATAATGAGTATCAACTGAAAATTAACTCTGAAAGTTTGAGTAAGCATAGTCAAGGTTCAGATGTTGTGACAATGAAGTATTTTTTTTTAAGGACAATCAACCTGTCCCCCTCCTCACACACATATATTTACCTGAGAAGAAGCCAACTCTTATATCCCCTTCAGAAGGAATATCCCACGAAAGTTTACATTGATATTTCACGTTCCAGAAGCCACTCTGTGTTTAAACGCAGCAGATTTTTTCTGTTCCTGGTGAAATGGAAGAGTGGACAGCAAGAATCAACACTGGCCAAACTCCATGCTTCTTGCTAGTGAAGAGATGCAGATACCATGACCTCCTACAGGCTGATGAAACAAAACATTTTCCTTTCCTGAATTTAGTTGCTCTGTCTTCCCAGCATATTATATTTTTCTCTACAGACCCAGTTGCGATTCTGCAGTGACCTGCTATATACCTAAGACCTAACAGAGTCAGATGGTAACTTTAAATGAAGACTAAACACGGCTGTTAGTTAAAATTCCTCTTCAACCTTTTCTCCCTTTGTCTTTGCCTAAGATAGCTCATTAAAACCAAATTGACACTAGTGTTTTCAATCATAGCCAGAATCTGTGTGGTGACCGCCACCTGAAAGTATTTCTTGTCCTGGGTAAGCAATATGGTTGCCTGGAAAAAAGAAAAAACAAGCCAATCACTGCCTGACTCACCATTGTCTCCACTGAGATATTACTTTTGGCCTCTGTGTCCCAGTCTAAAATACAATGTTTTTGTTGCTCTAAAGAAAGCTCAATGGTTATATCACCTCACAGTTTCTATTTTATACTGACATTGCTTTTTAGGATCCATTACCAAAACATTATCCACCTACTGATACCCAAATAAGGCACTTCTGCACCAACTCTACTACCTTTGGCTGTTACTGAAGGCAGCTGACCTTTATCCTTTGCAACAATGTCTTTTTTGACACATTTATTCAAATGAGGCTAAAAATATAATTATGTTATAGGCATGTTTCCAAGCAGCACTTCATCATCCAATTTCTACGAAGAATATGCTATATAACCTAGGCAGAGATTTTGATCTATTTCAAATTTCACCCATACTGTTTCTCATTAGTCTCCACAAGAAATACAAATAAGAAATCAAATTGTGTCTCAATATTTCATGAGAATTTTTCGTATTTTCTTTTCCCATTTTTTCTCTTTCATTCTGACATAATTTTTACATACTAAGGCTTTGTGCCATGGATGTAAGTACACAGAAATTTCAGATATGCAAGATGTCAATCTTATCCACAGAGTTTTCAAACTTTATTATTTACTTTTAAATTGAAAGAAACTTCATGGCAAATAGCCTTGTCTTAGGAAAAGACATTCTATATCTAAGATTATTTAAACTCATGGCACAATAAAGGCAATTGGAAATACTCTGTACTGTACAGTCTTGTATCTCCAGTAAGATAAAATATATTATTTCTTACTGTAATTGAGGTTGTAATGCAGCCTTTCTGAGATATAAAAAATTGTTTAAATGATTGTGTAGAATCTTTGTATGCATTTACCTCTAATAAATGCTCACAATTGAGGCTGATTGTGGTGACACATTCTTTAATTACGGCACTCGAGAGATAGAGGCAGGAAGATATCAGTGATTTTGATACGAGACAAATCTAGAAAGCAAGCTCCAGGCAAAAACAGGCTTCATGGAAAGATCCAGTACCAAAACAATAAAACAACACACACACATACACACCCATCCACTCACCCACACACACACATACACTACCACCCCCGCACATGACTCCTTTTCTCACTAAACATTTTGGACAGGAAAGAACTGAAAACTAATATAAATTTTTATCTCTTTCTAAGTGCCAAAGAGAAGGACTGGTGCTCTTCTGGATGGAAGAATTCATCTCCATGTTGGACATGCTTGTGTTGTTACTCATCTTAAGATTCCAAGGACAGTCTACATGTCCTTCATTACAAAAGCATCATCTGATCAACTCAATCTGTCCATGGGTTAAATATTTTTCACACAAACCTATAGATGTCTGCAGAGGACTATATTGTCCCTGTAATTCCCTGGGATCCTTCTCATATCACTTATTTTGTCTGGGCGTGCCTCCTATTTTTTCAAACTACACAGAACACTGTGAGCTGCATGTGTATCTCAAGTGAATTTCTCACACACAGCCTTCCTCACATGGTGCCATTACTTCCCAGAGTGGGAAAGATATATTCATAATATTTTCTGGATAAATGTTTTGATTTGCTTGGATTTGTTTTGTTTGTTTGGTTTGAGAGGGGTTCTCTCTGTGTAAGAGTCCTGGTTGTCTTTGGCTTGCATTGTAGACCAGGCTGGACTCAAACTCACCAAGAACAGCCTGGGTCTGCCTCCCAAGTAATGAGATTACAGGTGTGCACCCCCAAATGTGACTCTAAATAATTGGTGTCACCGGAGACAAATACGCAAACAGACCCTGTGAATGGTTAGAAACAGAACCAAAAGAGCCATGGTTCCAAGATGAGCCTCTTGTCCATCATGGGTTAGAACTCTCTTTTCTTCAGTGCCACAATTCTAGTTCACAAAAACAGAGGCCAGAACCCACCACAGTCTCAAGTACACAAGGTCCATGGCAGGATCTTTGACAGATTGCTCCTGTCCTTCTCTCTACTCTCCCCAGAAGAGCATGAGTCTGCATTCACCAGAATACTATTCACTTTCTGACCCACTACAGCGTTACACACTTAAAACAATCTTCCATGCCTTTAGGAAGTCAAGTCCCCTCCCTGTTCTAGAAATCACATTTGTCGTCATGTGTCAGGGACACTCCAGCTTCTGCTTCCTCTGCAGAGCCACTAATATACAAAGGATGATGAAGGCTCTATCTACATGGTATAGCCTAAAGAGGAGAGGGAAGTACCACTGCAAAGGAACATGAATCCATGAAGATACCGAGCTGACATAAAGTGCATTTGAGTACAAAGGCCAATTGTGATAGACAGATCTAGTTCTAGCTGGGCAGGGCTTGGAAAGGAGCTACAAGATGTAGAGCAAATATGTCTGGGTACCTGGGAATTAATGTCCCTATGTTAGAGGTGAGTTGAGGGATAGGCCTTCCTAGAGGTACATGAAAGGGAAGTGAAGACAAGGACAGGCCACATGAGAGAAGCACACTGTGTAAAATGTGCAACCCAAGTGTCGTGGGCAATGGAGTTCTGGATATGGAAGTCAGTGGATATGACTGCAAATGAAAGTGCTGAATTCTACAGGCAGTCGCTTATTCTATGAGAGACAGATGTCTCCACTGAATCTGTAGAACTATCTTCCACACAACTTTGGAGTCAGTACAAGTGTCTGTTACAAACTAGGACATGTAACAGGCTGTATACTACCAGATAAGAGCCATGAGAGTCCTGGTAGATGTGCATACAATTATTAGGTTAAAAGGCAGAACACTGTGAGCACTGCTGTATTTGGGTGACATAAGGAGCAACCTGGAGATAAGGAGAAGGGAAGTTGCCAGATTGGGAATTAAAAAGCTTTCAGCGAGATATTGGAGGCTCTCAGGGAAATGCCAATGTTTCTCACAGCCTACTTGTGCTGAAACCAGGACCACTGGAGCATTCGCGATCTCTGTAGATCCCCCAAGTATTAAAATAAGGCCATGAGCAGTGAAGGTTATCTCCAATCTTGTCTAGGTCTTACTCCAAAACGTTGAAAAATGTAAATGAATGACTAATAAAACCATAAAAATCACGTAAACAACCTACATAGAACTAAAATACCAAAGGAAATAGATGCAGTTATTTCATTAATGCAACAACAACAAAAAAAGCCCAGGGCCAGATGATATTAATGTAGAACTCTTCTAGACTTTTACAGAAGAGCTAATAACTATACTTTTCAAAGTCATTTTGTGAGGGCACACTCACCTTAATACCTAAGATTAAGAAAAGCTGGAATAGGAAAGTTAATTTCAGACAAATCTCCCTTATAATCACTGATGCAAAATACCCAACACAATACTCAAAAAACAAATTAAGAACAAACCAAAACATCATCCACTATGAACAAGTAGGCTTTATCCTGGAAATTCAGTTATTGTTCAACATAGAAACTCTTCATTGTCTTCCACCCAATAAACAAACTGAAGGAAATAACAACATGATTTTCTTATTTGATTCTGAAAATCCTCTGGCAAAAATCCAACAACATTTCATGTTATAATTCATGGATATAAAGGGAATATCAAGACTTTATCTCAATACTAGGTAGTTCAAATAGAGAAAACGAAGGCAAACATTAAACTTAAATGGAAATAAACGTAAAGCAATTCCACTAACACCAAGGAGAAGACAAGGCTTTATACTTTCTCCATATCTACTCTTTATAGTACTTGAACTCCTAGCCACAGCAAAAGACAACTAAAGGAGAGCAAGGGGATAAAAATTGCAAAGTATAAAATTACTGTCACCTGATAGTATGATTGTATACAGAACAGACATCTAAATTCTAACAGAGAAAACCTACATCTGATAAAAACCTTCAGCTCCATAAAAAATTTGCTATACACAAATGACAGGCTGAGAATAAATTTAAGGAAAGAATACATTTCACAATAGCCAAAAATAATATAAAATAACTTGCTGTAACACGAATCAAGCAAGTGAAAGACATGTGTGAGAAAAGTTCCATCTTTCTAAAGAAAAAGTTGAAAAAAATCATAAGTTGGAAAGATCTTCCATGCTTATGTATAAGTGGGATTAACTTAATGAAAATGGCCACCTTACCAAAAGCCATCTACTGATTCAATGCAATTTTCATCAAAATGTCAACACAATTATATACAGAACTTGAAAGAGTAATTCTTAATCCTGTTCAAACTATGGCACCAGCCAAGCCTAATACATACAGTAAACTTTGATCCCCTATGCAGATCTAACCAATGGACAGGACATTCTCCACAGTTGAGTGGAGAGTGGGGACTGACTTTCACACGAACTCTGGTGCCCCATATTTGATCATGTCTCCTGGATGGGGAGGCCTGGAGCACTCAAAGTATAGTAGGCTACCAAGAAGAGACTTGATACCCTATGAGCATATACAAGAGGAGGTGGTCCCTCTCAGTCACAGTCACAGGGGAAGGGAGGAAGGGGAAAATGTAAAGGTGCAAGGAGCAATGAATGGGAGGATGCAAGGGATGGGATAACAATTGACATGGAATATGATTAATTAATAAAAATATTAAAAAATAAAATTAAATGAAAATTAGGGACAGAGAGCAGGGTTTATTATGGAAGAGTTTAGGAACAGATGTACCTGGGATGGGACAGGATCTCGACAAGGAAACCCATATAGGCAAAACACCTTGCCCCACGTTGGCCTGCAGAGACTTCTTCACCAAACAAGGACCATGCACAGAGGGGGTGTAGACCCCCTCCTCAGATGTAATGAATAGGCAGCATAGTCTCCATGTGAATCCCATATAATTGGGAGTAGAGCCTACCTCTGACATTGACTCTGTTGCCTACTACTTGATCTCTTCCAATGGTGGGGAAGGAGAGAGAGGAGAAGGATGGAGCCAGTCCACTTGAGATGTGCTACTCTTGGGTCAGATGATTTGGTAGGAGGTCTCCTTCTTTCTGAGGAATAGTGTACGTGCGAGGGAAAGAGTGAGAGATGCTGGCAATGCGAGGAGACAGGTAAGAGGCTAGGATCAGAATATAAATTGAATAAATTTAAAAAATAAATATAATAAAAGTGAATTTGTAAAATCATTCTTATCCAGGAAAATGAGTCATTTCCCATGACCCTTGAAAAAGGACACATGGCTCTCTATTGATCTATGCTTCCTATCATGATATTAACACCTATTTTGGACTCCAGGTTCACTGAAGGGAAGGAAAAATACTTGTTATGTATCTCAATGCCCCCACCTAGATTCCTGCGGCTTCTCAAACATCCCCACTTCTTTTACTATGCTAATCCAAAATGTTCTAGAACCCCTGCTTCCTTTCTTTATGAAGGTAAAGTTTCTATCCCTGCTCCAGTTATTTCAATATTTTTCTCCAGACATTCTCCATTCCTTCCTGGACTGATTTGTTCATAGCAAGCCTATTTCTTCTTCTGTCTGCTCTGAACTCCCCCAGATGCTTCTGACCATTTTCCTCTTTGATTCATAAAAAAGTCTTCTCTTTAATAATGAATGGAGTAATTATCAAGGGTTTCTTTTCTATTTCTTGCTCATATATTTATATTAAAATTATATATTTACTTATCTGAATATGACTCTATCAAAAACACGCGGGATTTAAGGAGTATGTACAGAGAAACAATATCCTTTACATAGAAATTAGTTAACATCTCTGTGAATCAATACATCATAGAGAAAGAGAAGCTAATGGTTGTCATCACATGCATAATGCAATGGTGTAAAGATATGGTAAAAATAATACCAACATTATTTCAAGTGAACTAAAGTGGAAATTAAATGATCATGTATGGAAGGTTATTTTTGTCTAATATTAATCAACGTTAAAAATTTTGAAATATGGTCCAAAGAACACAATACACGTTGAAAATAATAACATTTTATTGAAATTGATAGAATTTGTAGATTTTCTAATTTAAGTCTGACCAATTGCCAACAATTCTTTGTTTTCACATTGAGTATCACATTAGGTGGTGCAGAAAATAACCTTATTTCATATCTAGTACAGATTTTTTAAAAGATTTACAGAAACTATTCTTTTGTGTAGATTAAATCACATCTTTTCTGATATGATAATTTGTTTCTCTGTGAAAATGGTATTAAATATTACTAATATGAGTAACTTTTCATGAAACCACTAAGGAATTTGTTGGCAGGATCTAGAGGCATCAACACAGAAGCCATGCTGCAACCATTAGTCTATCATAAAAATCAAATTATTTTTTTGAAAATACCTTTTCATCGGAGCCTGGAAAGGAGAACCTTTCAGTATGAGTGAAATGATCTTTTCCGTTTACTGGAAATGAACACCAAAGTTGGCAAGAGCAGTTAGTAGACCAAACACTGTTGAGTGAGAGTTCTGTAGTAGTCATGGTGACAAACCACTGTTATGTCAAGATTCTTAGGCCCATGCTATCAGTAACAAAGTGAGACATATACCACATTTCCTTCCAACTCTTGCCTTTCAAGGTTATTTTTGAACAATTTTTCAACCACATGTGTTTGTAAGGAATGCCATATTCTCACAACCATATATATATATGACAGACTTATAAGATGCATATAATAGACAGATAGATATTAATTAAAATAAATAGTAATGTGCTTCTCCAAACTCTAGTGTACTACAATAACCAGACACATAAGACTATTTTTTGTTGCTTATTATTTTGCAAGGACTTATGTCCCAGTTTCACCCACTTGTCTTGTGCATATAGTAACCAGGGTCATTAAGGAGACAGTCCATAGTGTGCGAGGAAGGCAGACAGAAGGAAAAGGACATTTTCTTGTTCTCTAACAATAATGTTGATGCAAAGACTAAATGGAGTTTCTGTAAATCAGTATATCAAACACAACAATGAAAAAATTTCTTAATTATAGACATTTTCTCTGTCCTCAAAGGACTTTACCCAGCAGAGGATTGAAACAGAAGCTGAGCCTCACAGCCAAATGTTGAATAGGGGGCAGAAAGTCCTGTGGAAGAGTAAGAGGATAGAAAGTTCCAGAGGATAATTGAGGTAAAAAGAATTACTACAGGTCCAACAAATTTAAGCCCAGGAGGACAAGCAGAGATCGATGCACCAAACAAGGGCCTTCCATGGACACAACCTACCTAACTGATTGGATGTAGCCAATGGACAGCTCAGTCTCCATATGGGTCCCCTTGTAAGGGCATCAGGCTTTGTCCATGCCATGGACTCTGTTTCCCGCTCTTTGTTCCCTTCCCCTGGTGGGGTGCCATACCCTGACACAGAGGAAGAGAATATAGTCACTCCAGATAAGACTTGGTAGGCTGTGGTCAAATGCTAGGCAAGAAAGTCTCCACTTCTCCGAAGGACTAGGGGAGGGGAATGGGGGAAATTGGATAGAAGATGTGATAGGAAGCAAATGAGGGAAGGGACTATGATTGGGATGTAAATTGAATACATTTTACAAAATATATTTAAAATTAAATATTTCAGAAGAAAGTATCTTTTTAGAATTATGAAATTCATAATTCTATTTGACAACCTTGTTTTAAGTTGGTGTTTCTATCTACAAAAACTTAATATTACTTTATATATGTATCAATTAGTGCTTCAATCTCATTAGAAAATGTTTATTTATGTTCATTTTCCTATTTCTCCATTCAATAAAAATACGCTGAGTGTCCATTTATGATTTTTATGACAAAAAATTATATTTCATCTAAAAGTTAATTTCAAATGTCATATTCAAAATAGTTTCAGAGTGTTGTAAACACATAATTTAAAAGGGCAATACATACTCTATATTTTCTACATTAAAGTAACAGAAAAATATTTTCATTCTTCTTTGTGTCTATTAACACAAAATTAGATTATGTAGAACAGGAAAATTATAAATATTCTGAAAAATATATTGCTAGAATTATAGTATCTAACCATTAACAGTATCTATCCAATATATAAATTTAATATTTAAAACTGCCAACAAAGAATTAAGGACCACTAATATACTCATAAATTCAATAAAAATTAAAAAATAATTAAAATGTTTATAGGCCTAAATGTGGAGTTTAAATCAGTCAAATTTCTCCAAAATTTCCTTGTATATATTTCTCATCATAGGACAGAATAAACCGAAGCAGATATAGTTTGAAATATATTGTGTTAGATATAAGGATAATGAGTTATTATCTTTGCATGCTAATAAAATAAACATGCTCAGAAAAGTTACAAATTCTAAAAATCAATTTAAAGAATCAGAGTTGAAACCCAGTACAAAAGTTTATACCTCCGCTTTTCCAACAGCAAAATTCTAGGGGTAAAAAATATATATTTATTTTAAACTCCAAAAATAAGTACACGAGAAAAGAGATACCTTATACACTTTGAGAAAAATGGGAAATGGACATGGTGCTACATTTTGAAATAACATATTTGATCATTTATTATTTTGTAAAACATTTAGTAGCGTCAACAAATGTTATGCTATATAATAATATTAAAGCAAGATATATTCTTCTTGTCATATACCTGGCTATACCAAATTATGTATAGGAATCTTCTTAGTATATCTATGTTCAATATTAGAAAACAGAAAAGAAGAAAATATCTGTAAGTAGAATAAGTGGTATTTGACTTTTACAATAAATTAAATTGTATACAAAGTTTTAAGCAATATTTCCAAATTTTACAGAACATTTTCTTCAAAATATACTACATAATGTTGATGAAATGTTTCCTCAAGAAATATATGTTTAGGACATTATTAATTGACATTCTACAATATCAGCAAATAATTTAAAACCTTTATAAGAAAAAAATACAAAATAAAAAGTAAATAAAATAGAAACGAAGCAACAAAATCACAACGAAGAAATCTGGCAATATGAAATTTACAATTATGTATAAAATTGAAGTGATTAAGAAACTGTAGGGGGTGCTCTATGTCTTTATTCTTGGGACCCCACATGTGAGAGCATAGAGAGCAGGAATTGGAAGCCATCCCCAGTCACACAGCAAGGGTAAGGTTACTTAGAGATACCAAGCATTATGTTGGTGGAATTACATATAGGTAGGAAAGACTGTGTACAATATTATTAAAAAATTATTAGAACCTTAAAATTACTGATGATTCTGTGTCCTGCTTTTCATTTAATTTATGCCTATATTTTATAATTTTATCTCTCTCATATTTTTGAATGGAAAAAAATGTTTATTCATGGCCTTGTACACGTTTTTGTAGCCTATTCAGTCCATTTTTATTTTTTTCATTTACTGCTAATATGCATTAGATAAGCAGCATAACCTTTTTCTGGGTGCCACAATATGTGTAACAGGGACTAACTCTGACATAGACTCTGGCCTCCCAAAGTTGATCAGTTCACCCCCTGCCAGGAGGCCTATCCAGGCCCTAGAGGAGGAGGTTACAGGTAGTACAGATGATGCTTGATAGGCTAAGGTCAGATGTTAGGGGAGGAGGGCTCCACTTTCTGAGGACTAGGGGAAGGATGGAAAGGGGAGGAGGGAGTGAGGATGAGATCGGGAGGTGAGGATGGAGTGGCTACAATCAGCATGTCTAGAACTCATACTGCAGGACAAGCAGATAATTTATACTGCTAATCACATTTCATGGGAATAGATCGGCGACTGCCTGAGACATGAATGTGTATACATAGACAATGCTTTTCCTTGGTCACAGAATTTCTGTGACTTATGATTAGATGCCATTCTTCATATGGCATAAATGAAGATTTGCAGATATCTTTCTTCTCTCATACAAAGAGCAGAGAACAAACATTAATTGTTCTGTGCATCCTGCACACTTCATACATTTATAATTTTAGGACTGCATAAGATGTGTGAGAAATTACATATTACAGAACAAAAGAAGCAGACTCTGATGATAGATCCGAGCTGACAGGATTTATTTCTTTCGCCATGCTGCACAAACATCTTATATCTTTCATGTTCCAGCCCCAGCCACTAAAGTTGCTCTAACTCATCATAATGGGGCATGTCCCAGGACAGCTTTGAAGAAAGCTTCTGATCCCAATTGATCAAGAATTTATGACTGTCCCAAACACCACTCCTATTAATTTCTCACCATTTAGAAAGTAGTCCACAAATGCTAATCCTGGCTTGTTAAACCATATCCCCCAGTTGTATTTTTGTGCCTACAAATCTATTATTTGCACTAAATGAGCAAGAAGAAACCTTAAGAGAACAGCGCCCCATTTCCCGTATGGAGAATTTGGTAAGATTTTTTTCTTGCTTTCTTAGATAATAGATGTTTGTATTCTTTGAGAGTTAGTTATGAGTTATTATTGGTCTTATCCAGAGACAAAACAAGGTTGGACTCAGGTGTAATCATCTTTTTCTTTGACTTTCTTGGGTATGGAGATAGGGGTTGAAGAGAAAAAAATGGGGAACATAGAAACATAGGAATTATAAGTAAAAATGTAGATTATTGAATCTACTCCCCAAACTAAAGCCTTCCCTGTTACTCACATGGTTATTTTTAATTAGTTGGTATAGTTTTGTGTATTGATAGAAAATATGTTTACTTTAGATATATTGGTATAGAATCCAAATTTTAGATTATTTTTCAAGCACACACACACACTATATACATATATATATATATATATATATATATATATATATATATATATTCTGTATACAGCATTGTACTATACAGCTCAACTACAATATAAGGTTTACAAACAATACTTTGAAAGGGCTATATCAGGAACTTTAGAATAATTAAGTAATAAAAGGTAATTGTTAGTTGGTCAAATCATGGTCATATAAATTGCTAGTCAATTTTTAACATGAGAATATATATTCTAAGTTTTACAGATGCATATAGTCCTATAGTGAGATAAGGTAAAATATAAAATGTTTTCTAAAGCATCAGAGACCTACAGACTATGGCATTTAGAAGATGTTGTTATTATTTTAAAGATTCTTTGACAATAAGACTAGTTAACTCCTGACAAAGCCTACACTACCTCAAAGAAGATAATGAGCATCAAAGACCCCCCTTAGGGAAGAAAAAGAAGCAAACTTTTCCAAAAAGAGTAGATGTCATTAAATAACAAAGCTCAGATGGAATTAATTAAATAAAAATAAAGAAAACAATGAATATAATCAAGGAAACCAAGAGCTACTTCTTTGAGAAAATTAAAGAAATAGTCAAACCTTTAGCCAAAGTAATTAAAAGGCAGAGAAAAAAACATACATATTTTTAATAAATTAGAAAAAAAAAAGACACAGGGGACATCCAAAGAATCTTCAGGTCTTATTGAAGAAATGTAGTCATCCAGTCAATGCCTGATCCAACCTGAGATACAGCATATGGAATCCAACATATGACACTAGTACCCACATTCTACTATGCTCAGAGAGAAGCCTAGTTTTGTTGTCCGCTGAGATGTTCCCTTTAGCAGCAAATTTAAACAGATGATGAGAATCACACTCAAGCATTGGGAAAAGTTATGGAGTCTTTTGGAAAAGTGGTTTAAAGAATAAAATAAATTGAAGGTGAGATGAGCTCCACAAAGATACCCAGGGAACCCATTAACCACGACCAAGGGGCTTGTGGAGACTGAAGCACCAACCAGGGAACATGCATGGACTGAATTTTGGCCCCTACACAGATGTAGCTTATGGGAAGCTCAGGCTTTATGTGCATCTCCTAATGAGGGGAGCGGGGATGTCTCTCACATAGACTCTTTCTTGATTTTTTAATCACTCCTCATTATCAGTGCCACCTCATGAGGCCACAGTGGAAGAACACACACTTAATCCTGATATGATTTGTGTAGCTGAGTTTGTGGAGGACTCTCATTTTCTGAAGCATGCCATCCTCCAGGAGGATGGCAGAAATGAGAGAGAGAGAGAGGGAGAAAGAGAGAGAGAGAGAGAGAGAGAGAGAGAGAGAGAGAGAGAGAGAGAGAGAGAGAGAGATTGGGACCAGAAGGATTAAAGAGAGGGCTCTATGAGTGGGATGTAAATTGCATATATACATTTAAGTAATTAAAACAAAAAAGAAAAAAATAATGTATTACACATATTTGAAAAGGCTAAGCAAAATAAATAATTTGTTAGTCTATAGCACTCTTAAAAAAGGAAAATGAAGACCAAGTAAATAGTCTAACTAGACTTATAACCATTAAGGAAAAAGAAGTAGAATTTAAAATACCACAAACAAAAATACTCCATGGATAAATAGTTTTAATGAAAAGGTCTACCAGATTTTGAAAAAATAGCTCATACCTACATTTCTCAAATTACTCCAAAACTACAAACAAAAGAGACACTAGTAAATTCATTTGTGAGGCCACACAAACCCTAATACCTAATTTACACAATGACTAAAACAAAAAATATATTTTTAGACAAATTGCTCTCAATGACCGTTGATGAAAAATAGTCAACATAATACTCACAAATCCAGTCTAAGAAAACATCAAAACATTATCCATTATCGTCAAGTAGGATTTATTCCAGAAATACAGTGATGGTTCAACATAAAAAAAAAACTACTTCAATGTGTTCTCTCCAATATACAAAATCAAAGAAAAACTACAACATGATTATCTCATTACATGCTGAAAATTCTTGGACAAAATTCCAACAACCTTTAATGTTAAAAGTCCGAAAAAAATGAGGCTTACAAGGAGCCTACCTAAACACAAGAAAGGAAATATATAGCAAACATAAAGCTAGCATCAAATTTAATGTAGGAAAAATTGAAGAAATTCCAATAAAGCCAGGTAGAAACTAGGCTTTCTACTCTCTCCATATCTCTCCAATATAACACATAAACACCTACACGGAGAAATAAGACAGTTAGTGGAGATCAAGAAAATACAAATTCAAAAGGGAAATTCAAAATATTCCTATTTGCAGATGATATGACAGTGTACATATGTGAACAAACAAATTCTACACGATAACTTTTACACGTGGTAAGAACCAGCTTGATATAAAATTAATTTTAAAAAATCACTATCCCTCCTTATACAAAGGAGAAATAGGCTGAGAAAGAAAATATGAAAAAAAATATAGTACACAATAGCCGCAAATAATAAAAAATATCTTGTTGTAACTTTAAACAAGCAAATAAAAGAAGAATTGCATGTCAAGTACTCTATGTCATTTAGAAAAAAAAGAAGAAGAAACCATAAGTCGGAAAGATCTCCCATGATCATGGAACAGTAAAATTAACAAAGATAAAATGTCCACCTGACAGAAAGCAATCTACAGATTCAATACAATTCTCACCAAAATATCAATGAAATTATGTACGTAACTTGAAACAGCAATTCTATATTTTCATTTGAAAAAATGTAATCATAGATAAAACAATTCTCTACTTATGGAGGTATCACAGTCCTGAATTTAAGATATACTCCAGATTAATAATAATAAACACTTCATGGTATTGGCATAGAAACAGACTGGTTTATGAAGATATTTGAATCAGAAATTCAGACAAACACACACACCTATGGACATATGATTGTTGGTGAAAAAGACAAAAACAATATTGGTACTGGCCTAATTGGATATCTACATGTAGAAGAATGAAAATACACACATATTTATCACCAATCAAGTCAAAATGGATCAAAAACCTCACTATAAAGAAAAAACCACTATATCTATTATAGGGTCAACTGGGGAAAAGCCTTGAATTAATTGTAAAAGGAGACAGCTCCCTGAACAGAAAACGCACAGCTCAAAATTTATATAGGATACTGGCTGTAATACTACCAAATTTTGGGGCTGAACAAAGGGAATCTTATGGGAGAGTTGTTTCATAGAAGGAAATAGGAGGGACACAAGATCCACTAGGAGACAAACAATGGCAACAAATGTGGATCCCAAAGGCCCTGCAGTGACTGAAGCACCAACCAAAGACCATGCAATGAGAGGACTTTGACTCCCTGCTCATATGTAGTTGATAATCAGCAGAGTTTCCATGTTAATCCTATAATATGGAGAGGAGTGGCTGCCTCTGACATAGACTCTGTTGCCCACTAGTTGATAATTTCTCCTTGGTGGGGCAGCCTTGCCAATTCACAGAGAAAAAGGATGCATGCATTTCAGATGAGACTTAATAGGCGGAGGTCATATGATAATGGAGGAGTGCTCCCCCTTTCTGAGGACTAAGGCATGGGGTAAAGGGTGGGATGGAGGGACTGGGAGGAAACAAGGGAAGGGGTAAAATTGGGATGTAAAGTGAATAGATTAAAAATAAATGAATTTAATAAAAGAAGAATGTTTAAATCTTTTTCTTCCAGGAAAAGGAATCATCTCCCTTGCCTCTGACAAAAGGGACATGGCTCTCCATTCACCTATGGCTACTATCAGAATAGTACACACATTCTAACTTCCACATTCTCAAAAGGGGAAATAAAATTACTTGCTACGTATCTCGACCTAGGCTCTTTTTCCTTCCCAAATATTCCCATCTCCTTCTGTTGTATTATTACTGACAAAATCTTCTAAAAACTGTACTCCCTCTCTCTATGAAGTCAAAGTATCTATCCCTGTACTAGACTCTCTCCTTTTTTCTCTCTGGATATTCTCCATTCCCTCTTAGACTGCCTGCCTTGATAACATCAATTCTATTTTTCTATGTGCTCTGAACTCTTCCAGAAGTTTCTGAACATTTTATTCTCTAGTCCGTAACAAAATTCTTCCCTATAATAATGGAGCAGCTACTATTTTGCTGGTTTCTATACTATGTCCTCATCATAGAATGTAAATATTTAAAATGTTGTTTTTCTTAAGTAACTGTCACTCTTCTAAAACATGTATTACAGATTTCAAGGAGCATATACAGGAAAAAACATCTTAGATAGAAGATCCTGTGAATCAAAGAGATAATAGTCAATGGTCATTGTCACATACATCAAGCAATGATGCAACAATATGTTAAAAATAGTACCAACTCAATTTCATGTTAAAGAAAATAGAAAGTAAATGAGCATATTTGGAAAGTCATTTCTGTCTAATCTCAGTCGGTTAAAATTTTGAGAAATATGTTCCAAAGACACAATATATGATGAAAATAAGATTTTTTTTCCTGAAAAGTAGAGTATTAGAATTTCTATTGAAATCTCAAAAATTTCCAACAAAACTTTGTGGTTCTAATGGGTAACACATTAGGTAGAACAGAACATAACTCTGTCATATAATTTGTACAGATTATTTTGAAGATTTAATGACACCATTCTCTTGTGTGGCTCAAAGCATTCCACTTCTGACATGATAACTTTGTTTCTCTTGGGGAATAGTGCTAAATTTTGCTAACATGAATAGTTTTTTCATGAAGCCTCTATGATGTAAAGAGTTTGCTCACATGATCTAGAGGAATCAAGACAGACCATTCTCTAATGCATTAGTCTATCACAAAATTCAAGTTAGCTATTTGAAAATACCTTCAGACTTGACCCTAAAATGGAAAATGTTTCAATTGTATGAAATTATCTTTTCTTTTCCTGGCACTAAACACCAAAGTTGGCTATAGCAGTAGGTACACCAACCTTCGAAGTGTGAGGATTATTTAGTAGTCATGGTAACAGACCACTGTGATGTCACGGGTCTAAGGCCCATACCTTAATTGACAAAGTGACACATCCAATTCACTTCCTTCCATCTTTCAAAGTCATTTTAGAAAACTTTTGAACCACAAATATTCATATGAAATAACAGATTTTTCACAACTATATGTATATTTATAATATATGTGATACATATGATAGATACATATATATTGATTAAAATAAATTTTAATATTCCTCTGCAATCTCTACTGTAATACCATAACCAGAAATAACAGATTACCTTCTGTTGTTTACTGATTTGTAAGGACAAAAGTTTTAGTTGTCTAGTTGTCCTTCAGTCATGCCAACCAGGTAAAATCCTATCAGAATAAGTGGTCTCATGGATGTGTAATTAAGGAGAAAGAACGTGGTGTGAAAAAAGGCAGATAGATTTAAAAAGAGGTTGCCTTGTTCCATTACAATAATCTTGATGCAAGGACTGAAAGGAGCTTCAGTAAGTCAGTGGTCTCTTCAGAAGGCAGCATGGCCACTGGACGGGAACCTTCATTATAGACACAGTCTGTGTCCTCGAAAGGACCAAACCAAGCCAAAGATTGAAGGAGAACCTGTGTATCACGACCAACGTTTGGGCAGAGTACAGGCAATCTGAGGAAGAGTAAAGGGGTAGAAAGACAGAGTGGATAGCAGCTCTACAGAGAGACCACTGGAGCCAAAATATTGGGCCCAAGGGAAAGGGTAGAGACTGATGCACCAAAAAAAGACTATGCATGGAGTGGACTTAGCTCCCACTCAAATGTAGCCCATAGGTAGATAGTCTCCATATGAGTTCACTAGTAAGGGGAACAGGGTTATCCCTGACGTGGACTCTGTTGCCTGCTCCTTGTTCTTTTCCCCTTGTGGGCATGCCTTACCATGACAAAGAGGAAGAAGATGCAGCCAGTCCTGATAAGACATGATAAGTTTGGGTGAGTTAGTACAGGAGAAAACCTCCCCTTCTCCTTGGACTAAAGGAAAGCTTGGGAGGTAGAGGGAGGAAGAGTGGAACTTGGGGAAAATGAGGATGGGGGCTATGTCTTTACTAGAACAATCTAGCACCACCCATGAAAACAGAGACAGCTTCATTAAAATATTCATTGACTTTTGAGAGTTCACACATGGATTATACACATGCATAGCATTTTGAAAAAGAATCCTGAAGCTGAATACAGAAGCTGGCATGGTGGCTCAGACATTAAATTCTGCACTCTGCAGGCAGATTGCATTTAATTCCAATCTCTGCACATTAAGGGCATTTAATTCCAATCTCTGCACACTAAGGGCATTTAATTCCAATCTCTGCACACTAAGGGCAGCATAGACTTGATAATGAGTTCCACCAAAGGCGGCACTGTGTGAAGAGATGCAGAGGGACTCAACAAATGAAAAATAAGGAAAAATTAAAACAGGCATTTTATTGACAATATAGTGTGTATACCTCAGAGACAGAATATTAATGATAAGATGTTAATGATTATAGCCATACTTGTGCAGGTTGCAAATGTATACACAGTGCCCCAATCACATGTTCACTCATTCCTTACTTGATTAATAACTAAAGATTTTTATGATGAGAAATCATCGGCTCTAAATGCAATTCTATTGAATAAGTTACTGGTACAACATAGGAGTGTGAAAAAGTAGGCTAAATTAAATTATAAAAGATTTGCTTCCAACATAGAAAAGAGAACACTTTTTGCAATACCAATACAAATATTCAATGCTTGTAGCAGAGAAACTGATCTCACACCTGCCTTATTTCTGCACATCTACCACCCTACAGATTCTCTGACCTGTTAGGTTCTAAAGGCATGATTCCATATTCAGCACTGATGACAGCTGACATTCCCAGGACTTAACACATGGCTCCTACCGATGTTTGCAGTTTATAAGTCTTTGCAAGACATAGGTGTGTTAGGGGAGCCAAGACCATAGCCGGAAAGTATCTCAGACCTTGGCATAATGCTTTGAGTGGACCTCGGGTAGGCTGCCTTGTGAACTCTTTCCCTCCTTGCCTCAGGGTACATTCCAGAAGGCTGCATTGTGACCTCTTCCCCTCCCTAAGGGTACTCTCCAGCTCTTCTCAGTATTCCCAGAATTACAGACACCTTCAGAAAAGGAGTGGAACAAAGTCTATAGATGCCTAATAACTCCACACAGCCCCAGAACCACAGGGGCCCTCACCCTGCTAAACTTCTTGACTTTCTGATATCTATCGAAACCACCCACCTGAGATCACCCCACACAGCTTCTTACTTCATTGGTACATAATTGCCTGTTTGAAAATAAAATATTGTCAGCTTGATCAGACTCCTTGACTTGCTGTCCGTTATTTGTGTCTCTTGTCCCACATTCTCACCCTAGGAGTCCAAAGGTCCCAGTTGATTGTCCAGAGGGTTTGGACAGGAGTGTTTGCTCTGCTCCCAAACCCACAGCATGAGGACACTGGAGCTCCCTTAGGAAAGGTCCTTTATGACTCCCTCATTGCTTTGAGTTCTTGAGGGCTCCCTAAGCCCAATCCACAATGCCTATACCTAAGGTTATATTTCAGTTCTAACACTGCCCAGATTAGGTCTTTCCTCTAACCCTAACCAATTTTCCACTCTATTTCCTCATCTATCTCTCCCACTCCGTCTCAGGCACACTTGCACATAGCTGTTGGGCTGCCTGGACCTGCTCTATAGAGTCACAGCCAACTCACATGCTTGTTACCAGTACAGATCTAGTAGGATGCTGTACTGCAATTCCTGGCCCCCTTCCTAGATTCTCAACCCTTATCTATACATCTCACATTGAAATCCCAGCCTCCTGGCCTGAAATCACAGAACAATGAACACCAGATAGGCTGAAACAAAGCAATATGAAAAGCTTTGCTAGAAATCCCTTACTCCGAATCACTAAAGCAATACCCATGCTATATTCAAAATGAAATTTAAATGAAGTTTAAGAGATAGAACTCAAAATACAATTTGAAGAATGTTCAACGAGGTCCAATGACATAAAGAGTAAATAAGAACCTGGACTCAAAGAGGACACAGACAACATGTTTGAAGGACAAAAGAATTACAGCAAATGGCTGAGAAAGTATGAGGGTAAAACAGAATGTCAACATCCTAATTAACAGTGTAAGAAATCCTCAACCTGAAATAAAACAAGAAATGAAGAACTCTTCAAGCCTGATGGTAACTCAGTGGAGATCCTGTCTACCAAGATAGAGCACCTAGAAGATAACATATGAATTTCGATGCAAGACAAAGGAACTGGATCACTCATAGAAATCATACCATACATGAAACAAATGAAGCAATTATGGCTACATTCCAGCAATAATATTAAAATATAACAGTGAAATTCAAGCCAGGAACAGTGACGTGGTTTACTGTACAGCCAATAAAGGGAAATTCATTTTACAACATCAAATATTAGTCTCAGTGAAATTTTCCAGGATCATTAATGAAATAGAATCTTGCAAAATCAATTTCATGTCCTGTTTCTACTGACACGTGAGCCCCTCCTCACACCATGCTCAATCCCCATAACATACCTGGATGATTTGTTACAGCCTACTATGTCTCCACCATCTAGGGCTCTTAGTTGCAATTCACAGGTGAGCAAATCTGTCTGAGCAGTTGGAGACCAGCATAAGGGAAATAGAGATCCATCAGAAATGTCCTACTACTTTTTGTAGAACAACATTATCAGATGGTAACACCTGCGAAATGATAAACATGAAAGAAAAAGGATATATCATGAAAAATGTCTCTTTTTCTCTAAGGTTTTCACTTTATGAGATGGGAGACTGATCACATGCAGTTCACACACATGCAGAGTCACTTTTTCGGATGCCTGAGGAGCAAGAAATACTGCAAAAAAAAAAAAAAAAAAAAAAAAAAAAAAAAAAAAACTATCCTGACCCACAAAATCCAGACTGTTGCTCTGCTACAACAGGAGGTCTCTGGCATTCCCATGGCTGCAAGAAGTCTAAAGTCACAGAAATCAATGTAAACAAACCATGAAGTAAGTAAAGTAGAGGTTGGTCACATATACATGGGCACAGTGATTTTCTTGTACTAAGGAAATGACTGTAAAGCGAAACTGACTCAGCCATGCCCCATCACAAGACAAAGCACAGGGGCCACATGAAACCTTTCATTTTAGCTTTGGAAGACTGAGTATAACAATGTTTTGTTTTTATCATATTTAATATACTTACAGTATTCTTTTTGAAGTGACTGTCATTCTTGTTCTTTTTGCAACCTTCTGCAGAAGAGATAAGGGACTGTCCTTCTCCTTCCTATAAGAAGCTCCCAAAATAAATAGCCTGAATACCCTTTTAATCTTATATTCCATTAAAAAATACCCATGATCTTTGGTATTGTTTTCTTCTATTTTGATACTTGGTCCTAAAAAATACAAAATTTAAATGCTTGAGTTTAATCATTTTCTTTTCTTTTTTATTAGAGATTTATTCACTATTAAGTATAGAGTGCTCTGCCTGCATGTACACCTACAGAACAGAAGAGCACATTAGATCACATTAAACATATTTGTGATCCACTATGTGGTCGTTGAGACTTCAACTCAGGACATCTCGAACAGTAATCAGTTCCCTTAACTGCTGAGCCATCTCTGCAGATTGAGATTAATGATTTTTCAATGACTCCTACAAAAACAACTTAAAAAGGGAAAATTATTATCTATCCCCCAACTGAAAGGCAGAATGGAACCAATACAGTGTGGCTTTTCCTACCATGCTTCAGAATGAACTGGCAGTGAGACCTGAAGCCCTTCATGTTAGTGATGCCCAAGGGTGCAAAGGAAGGACAAAACACTCCTGAGGGCCCATTAGCTTCATGAATCAACTTCAGAATAATTTCCAGAAATAGCCATTTTATACAGTTACCAACTTCTTTGAAGCCTTATAAAACAACAACCTGTGTCCAAGGCAGTGGTACACACCTATGGTGCGGGCAGAGGATGAGGCAGGTGAATCAAGCCCTGCCTGGTCTATGATTCAAGACCAGAACAGCCAAGGCTACACAGAGAGATGTCTCAAAAAACCAAACCCACTCCACCACCACCACCACCAACAAACCTCACAGCCCTGCAGGTCTTGCAGACCCACAGGTGTTGAAGGCTTCCTTCACACAAGGTATTGTTATGGTTGGTATCCTTTAGTCTTGTGTTTCAATCTTAAGTGTCTCCACCTCTAAGGAGGGCCGAAGCTCCCTCACTCTCTCTGCTCTTCAAGCATGCTTAGTTCTTGCAGGCTCATTTGCATACTCACATAATTAAAGCACATAATTCAAATGCAAGAATAATGGCCCCCACTAAGGTAGTTTAAAAATATTGTATTTACTAAATAGACACTTACATGAACAATCAGTTAAAATCTGTTTGATTGAAAGTACCATCACGACAAATTATTCGTACAACTAATTTATTCTAGGAAATCTTGTTTGTAGGAAGTTTCAACTTTTTTGTCAAAGTGGTGATTTTTAAAAGGTGAGGGTGTGAGCTAATGTGCTTTTAGGAAGGAAGAGATAAGATACAGTCAATAGGATTTACAGATAATGAATCTTGGTGTCTAGGATGGAAAACAGCCATTGTGACCTCCTTCCTCTATGACATCACTAGAGTCAGGAAAGAACATGGCAAGGGGAACTGAATTACATAATTTTTTAGTCAAGGACAATCAGTTTAATCCCTTTTAAAAACAACATTAGTACCGGGCTTGGTGGTGCATGCATTTAATCCCAGCACTCAAGAGGCAGAGGCAGGCAGATCTCTGTGAGTTTGAGGCCAAACTGATCTACAAAGAGAGTATAGGACAGCCAAGGCTACACAGAGAGACCCTGTCTCAAAAAAGAAACCAACCAATCAACTAATAAACAAATATCTCCACAACAGTAGTTACTGTCTATCCATACTACAAACCAGTCAGCTTGATCCAAAAAGGAACTGCATAGTTTAAAAGCCATCAATTAATGTGGGTCTACACTTTGAGACAGAATATCAATGTGTAGTCAAGACAGGAGTCAAACTCTCAATCCTGCTGTCTTAGCCTCCTGAGTCCTGGGAAAACTGGCATACACCACTACATCCAGTCTGAGTGTCCTTGTTGAAATGTAACATTAAGAGCACTGTCTGCTCTTCCAGAGGTCCTGAGTTCAATTCCCAGCAACCACATGGTGGCTCACAACCATCTATCATGGGATCTGATTACCTTTTCTGGTGTGTGTGTGAACACAACACTCATATACATAAAAAATAAATCCATAAAAAAGTATTTCCAACAAACTGATAAGTGGGAATGGTCCTGGGTGCATCCTCCAATTACAAAGTGAGAACAAAATGAAATGGCATTAAGTATCTCTGATCGCTGTGCCTGTCACTTTGACTTTTTATAAGTTAAAGTTCACAGGGAACAAGACCAAGTGCTTTCTGAATATCCATCAACTTACAGGTATGCCCCAAATCAATTAATCAATCTCCCACACACACACACACAGACACATACAAACACCACACAGGTACACAGGATCAGCTCAACCTCCCTTCTCTAATCTGCACTTGTCAGTATCTGGGTTCTTGAAAACGACATCCCTTTTATCCACCTGTATATCCTTGCTCTGTAGCAAGCGCTAGAAGCCCCCAGGTTACTATTTTTACAATCTTTAATGATAATCTCACTAAATAGGCTTTTACTTCTTAGCAATTTTAGCGGTATAAACTAGTGCAGGGAAACCCTATGTTTCAAGACAGGCTCTCCATATAGAATTATGATTTTTAAGTAGTCTCTTGTATATTTTTGGAGCTACAGGTTAACTTCATTCTAGTTCCATTCACACACACACACATGCTGGGGTGCAGAGCGATGCAGTTTGTATGGTCGTAGAAGCTTTTCCTACAACTCCCTCCACAGCTGTCAACTGAGAAACCCGGGACTGAGTGGGGGCAGGACAGACAGAGGAATAACCTTTTGTCCCACCAGCTCCTCCGTACCTACTGACACCCTGAGGCTGTGCAAGGCTCATCACAGAACCATGCTTTTGTGGCTCCCTCTGGCTTGGGGAGGGAGGCGTGCAGTCCCTTACGGTCCCTCTGGCAGGAAGTGAGGCCTACTGAATCCCAAACACCTGAAGTTATGGCTGCTGAGAAACATTTTCACGAATTACCTGGAGGGAGAAAAAGCACTGACCAGGGGAGCCCCAGCTGCAGCAGAGAGGCGGCTTCCGAGCCTGAGGGCAACAGCAGAGTGAGGAGGGGACTTCTTTCCCGAAGGGCAAGGTGCAGGGGAAGAGCCAAGGAGAAGACCTGTGGTGAAGGACTGCTAGAGACTGGAACCACCTGCTGGAGTGGCAGTAAGGGGGTTGTGCAGGGTCTAAATAGCTCACGTAGGCGGTGGCTTCTTGATCCCTGTGGTACCCTAGAAGGGAAGATGGGAGGCCTTCAGGGAAGCAGGCTTAGGCAGCCACCCATGCAGTGCAGCGGGATGGCAGGGCTCCGGAGAGGACCATGGGCTGAAGAGGAGCTCCATTGGGTTAGGGAGGGCGGTGCTGCAAGCCTAGGTGCACACGGCCTGCAGAATGGCCTGGGTATCCCTCCGAAAATTACAACAAAATCTCTTCTCTGTATTATATAATTCATAATTATATCTTACAACCTAGTTTCAAATATGTTACTACCTGACAAAAGACACTATATTGCATTATGTATGTATCAGTTAATGTTTTAAACTCAAAAAATATTTACTTGTTATTTTTCTATTTGTTCACTCAATAAAAATTAAATATAACACTTAAAAAATGTACCACAACCTACCATCACTGCCACAATTGATATGAATCTTACAGCAGATTAGCTCATGATGGCCTGTCACGTACAACCAAAAGATGAAGATGTCAATCTTTTTACAGTGAAGAGTACAACATTCCCACTATTATAAGGTTCCTTTATATTATTGTTCAACAGGCATACAGATTGACATTCAACATCAAGCACCTTTTACATGGCAATCACGTATTTTCCAATTCTAGATTTTTCGGCGTCTTGTTTGGTTTGTTTGCTTGTTTTGTTTTTAAGAAAGATATATACTCAGGAATATATAAAATATTCAGCATTTTAAAATATTATTTCAACCAGTATACCTGAAGACTCCTTCAATCATTCATATTATTGCGTATTGTTCAAGGTTTAGACATAAAAATAATATGGTGAAGGACTTGTATGGATGCTTCTTTTTTTCTTTCTTTCTTCCTCCCTTTAGCTCCCCTTTTTATGATGCAGGGTTTCTCTGTGTACATTTGACTTTTCTTGGCTCTCACTTTGTCGACCAGATTGGCCTCATATAAACAGCAACCAAATTTCTCTTATGAATCTTTTATAATTGATAGATTAATGGCTGCTTACCGATTTGAAATACAATTGTTACAAATATTTGTATTAAGAAATGTTTATGACCTCGTCAATGGACAGCACATTCTCCGTGATTGTGAGGAAAGCGGGGACTGCCTCTGGGTGAGAAAGAGAAGATACAAGGAGGGGGGTAACAATCAATCAGGATGTATTCTGAATAAATTATAATAAAAAAGACATTAAAAAGGAATTGTTTTTATGGGCATGGTGGCACAAGCCTTAAATTCCAGCATTCAGGAGGTAGAGGTAGGTGAATCTCTTTGAGTTTGAGGCCAGCCTGGTAGACAAAGCGAGTCTAAGACACCCAGGCCTGTTAAACAGAAATACTCTGTCTGGCAAAATTTAAAAAGAGAATTTTTAAACAGTATGAGATTAATTTTTAAACTATATACCAATGCAGATGATCAGTGTATATTTGATAATAGCATTTCTTTTAACACTAACCTTTCATATCTTATATATTAAAATGTTTCAACAGGACTGAGAGTGTTAGTGAAAATATCTGATATGAAAATCAACATGCTGCTTCTTCTGTCTATATTTTCATAATATCAACTGTTTCGACTGGTGAGCATTCATGAAATGAATTAAGAAGAGTGAAGTTCTTTCAGAATTAACATGGACTTACCATATTTGTATTCTGTGGATAAAATATAGGCTGTGTCCTTTTGTATAAAGGAAGGTCACATTAGGTATGTTAAGCAATCTTCCTGCGAACATTCCATTAATGTTATGATTTTACTAAGAACTCAAATATTAGGAAAATGTCGAGGGAAAAAATGTAGCTTGCCAATCCTTCCAGAATTGAATATTTCTCAAATACATACCTAAATTTAAGTAGGATAATTCCAACCTCGGAATTGCTTTTCTAAAAGAGTGTGCCTGGTGGAATGCTTTTACTATAAAAACTATCCCATGGTGTTCAATCTATTTTTAAATACCTTAAGGTACAAAATCTTGATGAAACACAAGATAATACCTGATCTTAATAACTTACCCCAATTAAATTATATTTTACAGAATAAATTCAATTTATTATTCAGATACAGTTGTCTTCTCATAACTTTCTGCACACTGTGCCTCCACTAATTTTACTCATGATGAATTTCCCTTCCTCTTTACATTCATGTTTCACTTGAAATCCCAGAGAATTTTAGGAGGTCATCAATGTGATTTCTTCAAAACTAAATATGATTTCACCATATATTTTAATTTTTTTAATCCAAAAGTCACATTTTTTCACTCATAAACTCTTCAAATATTGCAATTTTGGAATTTCAAGGAGTGATCTCTGTGTGTGTGTGTGTGTGTGTGTGTGTGTGTGTGTGTGTGTGCATGTGCGTGTGTGTGTGTGTGTGTGTGTGTGTGTGTGTGTACCACTAGATACTTAATGTACATTTGTGGTTTTTTATGGCAACAAATGATAATTCAGCTAAACTTTAAATTCTAATGTCCTAGCCAAAAGGTGGTGTTGTCATACATGATTTTGTTGGTCCCGAATGAGGTAGGCTATGAATCACATAGTGATTAGGGAAAAATAAAATGTGAAAGTAAATGTCATTGGCAAATTATTATGTGTCATATCTCCAAACCTTTATTATGGCCTTTGCACTTAGATTTCTACATTGATCTAAAAATTTCTCATACAGGAGTTCAAATAGTCCAGCATGTGGCTTTTTGGGGTTGGTACATTTCTCAAAAAATGGTGATTTATTAATGATCATCAACTACAAAGATTATCTAAAATATTAGTCTTCATGTTTCAGAAATGAAAAAAACTTAAAATATTAAATTATACTACTAAAATAAATATATTAAAATATTTAAATTAAATATTAAATTATAATATTAAAAATTGAAATTAGAATATTAGGAAGGGGAAAATAATTAAGATATAAGGTGAATAAATAAAATAAATTAGTAAATAAATTAGACTACTAAATTAAAATGTTAAATATTAAATTAAATTACCTCACAAAGTCAGAAAGGTAGAACTATGCTCAAATGCAATGCATCTATAAATTTTGAGATAACTTCTAATATTTCCATTCACCTGATTTGGCCTTTCTTAGCAAGAGAATATTTGGTCTCAAACGTTTGAGATTGTGGATATGACTGAAAGCAGCACCAGGCTATGGCTGTTCATCACTGTACTTCAAGATGCTCCCAGAGATAACAGCTCAACGGAAGGCTTCGGGCTCTGGCTCCTGCTTAGGTTCTGGGTTCTGGTTAACCCAGGTTTCAGCAGAAGAAATCCTGTTCTTCGGAACTGATATCTTTAAAGTTTTGTTATTTGGTCCATGAATCCTCATTTCCTATTGTTTTGATTAGTCGGGTTATTAGTGATGAAGGCTTGGTCACTAAGTTGTTAATAAACATATTGGTTAAGAATATTGAGCCTACATCAAACTGAAAAATGTTAAAACCTGCCAAAGGTTAAACATGAAAGAAAGGGAAAGTATCATGAAAAATAACACTTTTTCTCTGAGGATTTCATATTAGTCTATGAGATATGAGAATCATCACACACACTTCACACACATACAGAGTCGTTTTCCAGGGAGTCTGAGGAGAAAGGAAAACTACAAAAAAAACTATTCTGACCCCCAGAATCCAGACTGCTGCATGGCTACCACAGGAAGTCTCCGGGAAAAAAGCCTCTGAGATCAAGGACAAGGCATTTCCATGGCTGCAAGAAGTCCACAGTCACAGAGATGAATGTTAACAAAACATGAAGTAAAAAACAAGAGTATGGCCTCACATGCAGGGGCAGAGTGAGTTTCTTGAACCAAGGACACATTTTTCTGGCCTTTCTTTTAATGCCTTTTTTGGCAGTTTCCTCTACAACCAGACAAAATGTTATTGTAATGAATGACCAGAGAGACATGGAGTCTGCCCATAGCAGTCTTGCCAATACCATTCCCAATACATGTAACCTCACCCTGTTTCCTTCTCAAATTATGATATTGGGCCCTCTACCTCTACACTGGAACCCATGGAATCCCAGGTGGGAACCAGGCACTGCTGGTAAACTTGACTCACAATTGCACATGAGATATACAGTGACCACAATTAATACCCAGAAAAACCATATCCTAATTACCCAATGCCTAGAGATACTAGAAGTAAAAGAGGAACCTAAACACTCCTTTTAATACTTTTATTGAGCTCTCTCCCATTTATAATCACAAGTACTTACTAACATTTCATCTGGCCAAATCCTCCATCCAAATCAGCCATGTGTTTCTTCTCCACCTCACCTATGGCAACAGCCTTCTTTCTATCCTCTATTCTCTCTTTCCCAATGCCCTCTTAGCATCTCTCACTGCTTCCCTTCCCTTCCCAAGAACATCTCTTTCTTAAAAGCCTGTGTACCTTATCCATGCCTATCCCGTTTACTCTGCCTGGGTGCTTTGAATTTTTATTGGTCAAACAGGAGTAAGATTTTAGGCAAGGTTACACACATTTGGGGGATACACAAGTCTCTCATTTGGCCAGCTACCAGGCTAAACTCCAAGAAGAGAGTAGGTTGTGAAGGTGGAATGAGAGGGGAGATGGAAAAGGGGTCTGATCAGGTTGTAAAGTGAATAAATAGATTAATGAAAAACTTTAAACTTAACCAATTTGTAAAAAAAAAAATTCATACATCTCCATATGTGTAAATTTGATTATTATCTACTTTATTATACTATTCTATATTCTTTTTAGTAGTATAATGCTCTAGAGTCAGTGAATACTTTTGTACACTGTTAAACAATGCTCTAACATTTGTTTAAAAAGCAGAGAAAATTAGTTTACTCATACATTTATGTGAAAGCCAGAGAAAATTAGAATATGTCTTAGTTACTATATTAGGGAACTTAGGACATGCTACAAACAACAGTTGGCGCCAATCCTTTGGTGTTGTGTTAATGATACAGGTACTGCTAAATGAGGAATCCTGCCCATCTCAAACTGATTTGAGAACAAGAGGACAAAGTACATGTCATTGCTGAGTTATTTATGATCATCAAGCACAGTGATGATTTGAAATATTTCATGCAAACATTTCAGAAATTAAAACATAACCAGAAGTATTGAATCTTAACTTTAGGCAATTCACTATCTTATAAAATCAAAAAAGGTAAAATGATGTGGGCATGTAATGCATTTGTACATTTGGAGAACTCTTTCCACATCTCCATCTATTCTTGCATTACATTTTTTATTAATTGTTATTTGTACACTTTACATCTGGATCTCAAGTATCCCCATTTCCACTTCTCCATGTACCTCCCTTTCATTTCATCTCCATTACCTTACTCACCATCCTCCCCTTCTTCACCAAAAATGGGAGGTCTCACATGGACATTACCAACATTGACATATCAAGTTGCATAATAGTAGGATCATCTTCTATTAAGGGTAGACAAAGCAGCTGGTTAGACAATGTAGTCTCCTTTTTTGCTTTTGTTGGACTCAAATTTATGGGAGTGTAATCACACAATTGGTACTTCTTCTTTAAGATGAACCTCACTACTTTCTTATTTGTCTATGACACCATGAATCTTTTCATTCTAAAAAGAATCTTTGAATGGATCTACCATGTGCTCTAGATGAAATAACATAGAGTCAACATTGGTGTAGGTAGCCTTTCTGGTCTTTGTAATCACTCTTTAGAAATGTTTTTGTGGATAACTAAAATGTATCAAACCATCACACAAAAGTCATTTGAAATCTATGATAGGATACAAATGACCCCATCTATAAAACGAAATATATTATTAAAATAATATTGATCCATTAACTGATTTAAAGCCTTGTATTTCAAACAAAACAATATTAGATTTGAAAAAACCTGCTATAGTTTAATTAATACTTTCCATTTTTCTTCATATTTTCCATCTCTGGAATTATTTATTTGATTTAATGCAGATATGTTATTCTACATTATCATTGATCTTGGCTAAGTGAAGAATAGTTATCTGAAGAGTGTTTGGGCAGTGTTATAGCAAGCAGGTTTGCCTACAGATGATATTTTGTAACTGATAGTCATGAGCCTAGATGTTAACATCAATGAAAACCATCAAGATTTAGTCATCTTTTTTAGGAGAATAACAGTAAATTGTTAGCATGTCTGATTACATTCACATTTTAAAAAAATCTGAATGCATGTTCAAATAATAATTCAAAATTAAGATAAAAGGTAAGAAACCTGTACTATTGTTATAAGCTATAATCATGAATATTTATTTTGCATGAAGTAGAGGTACCTAAGAAATCTTTGTATTTACCAATGTGGTCTCATTGATTTTAAAAAGCACATGTAGAAATATATGCACATAGCAGGCAGAGAAACATGAGATGTTGATGTCAAATTTCTTCCTCCATTCCATTATAAAAGACATAAAGTTAAATAAACATTGCTGACTGTAACATTTTGTGAAATATTTTTATGTAGCTTCACGAACTTTATCATACTAGTATACACATAGTATGAGCTTTGTTTATAAGTAGTGTCAAATCATATCTCAAAACTGACCTCTTTCTGGATGTCCTGAAATCCTTCAGACTAACATAATTAGCAATGATCAATACTGATGACTTATGGTCATACAAAGAGAAGAATTCCTTAAATGTGTTTTCAGTACAGACTCTCTCCAAGTAGTGCACTCCTCTGAATCTGCAGATGCAGAAAAAGAATCAAGAAGATGAGAGAAACTCTGTTAGCTACTGCAGCCTGTTTAATATCTTTGTTTTGGAAGCCCTGAGATGGACCATCATTATGCTAGCCCTGCATTGGTTGTTAGTCGTATGGATGGTGCTCATTTCTATTTCTTTTTAACTTATTAGAAAATATGAGTATGTAAGAATATCAAGTCACCTTACTCAGTAGTTTTTACAAACTTATGTTTTTACATATTGTAGTGCTTCAATTTAATTTTAATAAGGAAATTATATACATTTTCAATATTTTATATTTCTTTTGCTCATTATCATAATGTACCTCATTTATATGAAATACATGTAATACTTGGTGAGAAAAAATTTCACTCTCATAGAAGATTTCAGCTATAACTTTTAATAACTGCAGCCAGAAGTGTGAAAGAACTGTACACTTTTGCTTTTCAACCCTGTAAGTTCTTGAATCTAATTTATTATGTATAGTAGTTGTAGGAAGTATTTCACAAAATGTGACTTCTATGTTCGCAGTATGTACTAATAAGGTAGCAGAAATGTTATAGTGTAAAGACATATGATATATATTGATTCAATGCTTATCATCCATTTATAACTCCCAAGAAGATTAAAAAAGAAAATAAATGACAAAAGAGAAACAAAAAGTCATACTACTGTGCATTAACATTGTTGAAAAATAGCTATTTCTTCAACCTAAAATAGCCACAATTGAAATAGTAAATCCAAAGAACATTTTTAAAACTCCCTCCTTACTTTGCTCTCTGCTGATTAAAATCCCCAATTAGCTCCCTTCCACAAAATTCAATATGGGAAATTACTATCTTTGGCAATTATGACCAGAGAAAGTTCTCTTAACTCAGCATAGTGGAATTACTTCGGATTGAGTACCATGTACTCCAGTGTTGTACAAGATTCACCTTTCAATGCACTAGAACAAATATCTAGTGAGACCAGCACCAAAATACATCTCACTGACAACATATGCAGAATGATTAATGCTGAATTCAGACAGCAAAGGAAGCCTTTTGTACCACTTAGTTGTTCTTCATGACAAGAAGATCATCCGTTACAAAGGAGGACAAGAATGTGACCCTGCACAGTTTTCATTATTTTCCTAATTTTCATATGCATACTTCTGGTCCTCTACTTCTTTACACCCATACTTACCATGAGCATAACTGGTACTTTAAGATGGCCTTTTCAGTGTACACTAGGTCAAAATTTTCAGTAGTCCATAGAGCCTTGCACAGCTGTATCATAGTCACTAGTGCTAAAATGCCCATAGAATTCAAAGACTGGAGGATTCCAGAACTTGTGATACTATAATAAGACTTGGCTCAATTCATGTCCTGAAAATAAAACTGTAGAAACATACTGTGTGCATCTGTAAGACAATTTTGTGTCAGTATATTGTTTCATCTGGAAGGGTTAGTTTTTCATAAACATGGTTGTGCCAAACACAAAAGTTAGCTGCCTAGCATAAGACTCCCTAGTTGCAATTCACCATCATTTCCAATTTTACCCAGAGGAAGTTCTAAAACCTCCAGAGCGTGAAATGGTCTTCTGGTTGAAGTTTGTAGAGGATTCTAATTTCCAAGGAACTTGGATATAGATCATGTGGAATTGGCAACACATTAATGCTCTGGGACTGTAGATATAAAAAAATGTATGGAACTGCATTCTTAGCTGGACAAGAGGCCAAGCCCACAGAATATAAACTGAGGCAGCAACTCAGGCCTATCACTGTGGAATTGTAATATCCTAACCTGAAAATTGCTGAAAGAACTAATGATGACACCTCCAACTCAGGCTTAACTGTGACCCACCATTCAATCAGTCCTTCTTGCTGACAGTGATGCTGTTGATCCCCCATAATGTAGAAAACAGATACATCAAGCAGGTCATCTTCCACAGTACAGACAAACACCTGCTTCTTCAACAAAGGTGTACTGTAAGCATTGGCTTAAAACTTCATTGAAAATTGGTACCTAGAGGAAAATATATCCTGTTGAGGATACCTCCGAGGACTTCATTTTCTCAATCTAATGTTAAAATTCTCAGGGTCAGGAAATACTCTATAAAAACATTAAGCAACTTACCTATAGCTTCCAGATTGTAGCATCGGCTACCATATCATGGGATGTAGTGTTAGATGCAGGTTACTTTCCAAGACAATAGTTATAGCTTGAAAATCAACATTTCATCCTCTATGACTATGTTTAGCAGCAATTTTTATCTGTACTTGAGTTGAACAAACATTTCATATGAATTTGTGTCACTTGGATTTGAATATTATTACAAGAGAGGTAGTATTTGTACACAAATAACAATATTAGGTCATCTGTTTGAATCATAAATAATACCTTAATATATTTGAAATTAAATATGAAGCCTGCAAGATTCATTTTACTGAATCACAAAATGTGTAATTTAAAGTAAATACAACCTGTTAACTTATAATATTGAGCACCCATTAATAATGCATTCATAAAATATTTTACATTTTTAAATTATATATACTGCAATATCTCAGTAATGCTATGTATAGACATTTAGATAACATTTTTGAGGTAATTTTTGGTTTTAATGTTGTCAGAAAAAAAGCCCTAGAGAACACATGCACCATGTCCCAATTACATATGATCAGACTTAGCATTTGCTAAAAGATGGGCTAATTATGTATGAGTATGGGCGAGGAACATTTAACTCATCTTCGTAGCTACAGGTTCTTTAGGAAAACAATATTTTGGATCAAATTTTATGAGGAAGAATGCAAAGATTGACAATATTTCACATACACAATGAACATCAACATATGGACCATAGAAAGAATTGTTTCTGTAAAGCCTGAATCATACCTCCCCACAATGGATCCAAATGGCAATGGTTTTTCCACAAAACACAAACACTCCCATTTTAGTACACTCACTGTTTCCACTGCTCCTCATATATTCTCTTCCAAATGGTTGTCTTACAATTTTTCTAAAGGGTCAAATATGTCTTTTGTGATATTTTTAATTATTCTTTGTAGAATGAATGATATGTACAACAACATCCCAACATATAATGAATATTAATCACAGCAATGTACAATTAATAGAACACAGTGGTAATATATTTATTAGTAATTGTGATAAAATAGGGATTAATTTCAGATTTTCAAGTATCTATAATGTATACTCTATAAAAAGCCCAAAGACTACAGCACAATTATTTTCATATAGAATATATCTTACAAATGTCAGTATTCTACCATACTAAACTAGACAGAACATTATGTAAGAGATAACATTAGGATAGATATTAGTAATATTATCATGCCTTAAATTCTTACATTTTAGAATATTATTTCTTTAGTCAATTTTTACATGAATTCTATTGTATTACTATTCAATGACAGCATATTAAAACTGCACAAAACATTTTTCCTATTTATTTTTGAAATAACACAATAAATATAAGCTGTATTTCTGGGCAATGTGTTTCCAACTCTTTCCAAGGATTAAAATTTCTGGTAAGGGTTATCTGATAATGAGTAAGATTTCAATATTGTTTATATACTTACAACTATTTTTCTCATTTAGAAACCATGTTTCTTCAATGAACACTGGGACAGTAATTACCTTTCCAGTTAGACTCTTGTATGAAACTTCTTTGTGCTCTAAAGTTTGAGCTTAAGCAAAAGGATTTGCCACATTCTTCACATTTATAAGGTTTGTCTCCAGTTTGTATGCTCTGTAGTCTTTGAAGATATGATTTCTGGGTAAAGGACATTCCATTCTTTATATTAATAAGGTATGTCTTGAGTATTAACTCTGTGGTGAGGTTGAAGAGTTGAGGACTTCCAAAAGTGTTTTCTGTATTACTTACACTTATAAGGCTGTTTTCCAGTATGGATTCCTTGATGAATTTGGAGATTTGAGGACCAGGTAAAACACCTCCCACATTCTCTATATTTTTAATGTTTATATCTAGTGTGGGTTCTGTCATGAACCTGGTAGTGGTGTAATGAATCTGTAGTGATGACTTGGTAAAGATTTTCCCACATTCATTACATTTGTAATATTTTCTCCAGTATAAATTCTGTGGTGGGCTTGAACCTTTGATTTCTGTGTAAATGATTTCCAACACTGATTATATTTATATAGTTTGTGTCCATATTTATATGGATTCTTTGATGACATTGGAGAGTTGGGTACTGTGTAAATGAATTCCCACACTTATTATATTTGTAAAGTTTTTCTTACGTATGGATTCTTTGATGAACTTTAAGTGTGGAAGACACTTTAAATGATTTCTCACACTTATTACATTTATATGGTTTGTCTCCAGTATGGATTCTTTGATGATATTGGAGACTTGAGTACTGGGTAAAAGATTTCCCACACTCATTACACTTGAAAGGTTTTTCTCCAGTATGAATTCTTTGATGACGTTGGAGATTTGAGTACTGGGTAAAGGATTTCCCACACTCATTACATTTGTAAGGTTTTACTCCAGTATGGATTCTTTGATGAACATTAATTGTTGAGGACATTCTGAATGATTTCTCACACTTACTACATTTATGTGTTTTGTCTCAAGTATGGATTCTTTGATGATATTGGGGACTTGAGTACTGGGTAAACGATTTCCCACATTCATTACACTTGAAAGGTTTTTCTCCAGTATGGATTCCTTGATGAACTTGGAGATTTGAGTAGTCGGTAAAGGATTTCCCACACTCACTGCATTTGTAAGGTTTTCTCCAGTGTAGATTCTTTGATGACCTTTTAGTGTTGAGGACAGTCTAAAGGATTTCTCACAGTTATTACATTTATATGGTTTGTCTCCAGTATGAATTCTTTGATGACCTTTGAGATTTGAGTACTGGGTAAAAGATTTCCCACACTCATTGCACTTGAAAGGTTTTTCTCCAGTATGGATTCCTTGATGAACTCAGAAATTTGAGTACTCAGGAAAGTATTTCCCACACTCATTCCATTTGTAATGTTTATCTCTTGTGTGAATTCTGTAGTGAACATGAAGACGTGAGGAGTTGGTAAAGGATTTCCCACACTCACTACATTTATAAGGATATTCTTGGGAATGAATACTTTGATGATACTGGAGATCAGAGGATGATTTAAATGATTCCCCACATTCATTATATTTGTGACATTTTTGCCCAGTATTAATGTTGTGGTAAGCTTGATGTTTTGAGGACTGTGTAAATGATTTCTTGCTCTTAGTAAATTTATAAGTTTTGTCTCCAATGTGGATTCTTTGATGAACATGAAGTTTTGAGGACATGGTAAATGATTTTCCACACAGTTTACATTTATAAAATTTGCATCCCATATGTATTCTGTGTTGACCTTTAGGGCCACTACTTAATATTTTCCTATTTCTGGGCAGAATTGAATTGTATTTCAAAATTTGTTGTAAACCTTTTATCAGAGGAGCCTCCAATTGTGAAATTTGAATGGCACAGTCTGAGTTCTCTCAGAAGAAGCTGGAGCTTCTTGATCTTCTGTTTCAGAGATGAAACACATGTATTTTTCACACAGATCATTTCCATAATCACTTGTTTTATGAACTTCACTGTCACATGAATATACCCATAACTTCTTTCTATCTTGTTCTGAAAGGCCACTACAACCAAATATTCTTGGTATTTCTTTCAGGAAAGAATCTTGGGTACACTCTTTTGTGAATTGCTTCTTGGTATGGTAAGAAGACAAAACTGAAAGAAATGAAAGCAAATCACTATATGATATTTCAGATGCATATTAATATAATATAGATATATATTATATAAAATGGCATTATCCTGTGGATCATAGCAAAATGGTACAACACAGAACTGCAGCAATTGTTCTCCAAAGAAACAAATGTCCTGATCATAATGAAAGTTAGAAGACATTTCATGAACTATCATATATTTTATAATATATATGAATGTCTTCATTAATTATTAAGTGTAACAGATAATGTCAAGCAAAATTGTTGTAACTATCACACATGAATAGAAACCTACTCTTCACTGTGACTCTCAATTAACAACATGGACACCAATCATTATTCTAAATACATGAGGAAATTAATGACAGAAATGAGCAACTACAACACTTTTTTCAGCATGTCATCCTAATGCAAGATTAATCAATGATTTTAAAATCAGGGAGGATATTAATAAGAATGCAAGAAAAAACATGAAAATAATTGAGTGTATAATGTAAAAACCAGGCTCAGTACATGAAAATACAAGTTTTCAATTTTTTAACAAACCTTAAGGATTATTCACTGAGACTAATAAGTTCATTAGAAACCAAAGAATTCTTACCAAGTTAAATATTTTGATGTGCCTAAAATCAATTTTGAATCCACAGTCCTATACATGTATCTTTATTGTAAATTAAAATAAGATATTCCAGACCTGATATTTGAACAAATATAACTTAAAAGATATTTTTTATCCAAGTGAAGATTTATTACATTCCCCTTTACTTTTTTTCCCTCCAGCATCACTCGGGTAACATCCTATGGTCCCTACTCTCAATCTCAAGTTGAAAACGTGTTTTACTTAGAATTTTCTTCTATCTCTTTTTTGTGTTTTTGGTGTTTGTGTGTGTGTGTGTGTGTGTGTGTGTGTGTGTGTGTGTGTGTGTAGATATCTGTACTTACAAGTACATAAAAAGACCTCTGTGTGTGTTCTTCTTTTTCATGATTGTATATTGTTTAACATATGAACACTATTCATTTGAAATTCCATACTGCAGATGGAATGTATTTGGAAACTAATTTTTATTTCTATAACACTCATTTGTTTGGTATAGTTATATGGAGAAGGATAGGATAAATATAGGTAATATAATGTGAGAAATAGGGAAGAGTTTTCCAACTGGAAGGGAACAAATGATAAATATAAAAGAAGAAGAAATATTTTTTACAAATATTTCAAAGGTAGAGTTCCAAGATGTTGCTACAAAGCATGCATAGTGTGTGAGTAGCAGGGATGGAGAAAGTGTGGACCAAGTGAGTAGCCAAGTTGTGGACTCAAAAACAGCAATGCCTGTATTTCCTGGATAATAGGAGGCATCCTAAGAACAACGGACACAACAACCAGGCCCCATATGGATGATACCCAGGATCAAGAGGTTTTAGTCACCCAGTACCTTCCAGACTACCCAAACCTGGGTTCCAGAGACACATGGCTACAGCTACTGACCTGCACAAAAACAGCTTCTGGAAACCAGGGACACGGTTTGAGCCTCTGTCCTGCAGTTCCACTTGTCTCAATGTTAATATCTGCTGTACAAGAGGAGTAGACAGAGTCTCATTCTAAAGTTGAGGACTCCAGCAGTCATGGAGTCTGAGAACCAGGAGCTCAGTGAGTGCAGAGGAAGCAATGTCTCATGTTCCCTAGAGAAAAAATGGGATCCAAGATGCTAGAAGAAACACTTCCATATGCTGACTTCCTGGATATTCCTGGAATCATGAGAAACAGACCAGACTATTTTTGATGGTGCTAATACCCACCTTGAAGAGACCTGCCAGATCTGAGGACCACACATGTCACACACTCATATCCCAATCACATGACTCTAGGTCCAACTGGAACACAGCCTGATGTGAACATTTATTGGCTATTTGAGTAGATCCAGATCTCAGCATATGAACAATGGCTCCTCCTGCATGCTCTAGAAGCCCAGAGATCTCCAGGAACAACCAGTCAAAGCAAGTAACCACCAGATGGCTAAAGGGCAGCAAAACTCAGGGCTATAGGGCACAAAAACAATCCAACTACCATAATACAAAATGACTTGGATATACAAACACAGCTGAAAGTCAGGAAAATGGCCTTAAATCTATGCTTATGAATAAGATAAAGTCCTTTTAAAAAGATATAAATAAATCCCTCCAAGAAATATAGGAAAATATTATCAAACAGGTGAAGAACATTAATAAAATGGTTCAAGATCTGAAAAGGAAAATAGAATAAATGAAGTAAACACAACTGATGAAAAACTGGAGTTGGAAAACGTAAAGAAAAGAACAGAAAATGAAGAGGTAAGCATCACCAACAAAATATGAGAGATAGAGGAGAAAATCTCAGGCACCGAAAACAAAATCAAAGAAATAGATACATCTGTCAAAGAAAATATCAAATTGAAAAAAGTTCCTTATATGAAACCTCCAAGAAATCAAGAACACAATGAAAAGACAAAACATAAGAATAAGTATAATAGGAATATACAAAAGAGAAGATGACAAGCTCCAAGACCAGAAAATATTTTCAACAAAACTGAATAAGGAATTTTGTCCAACTAAAGAGACAGATACCTTTAAACATACAAAAGGCTTACAAAGCAACAAATATTTTTGACCAGAAAAGAAAACCCTCTTGACACC
Organism: Acomys russatus; assembly: GCF_903995435.1. Taxonomy (NCBI): domain Eukaryota; kingdom Metazoa; phylum Chordata; class Mammalia; order Rodentia; family Muridae; genus Acomys; species Acomys russatus. Next base: position 2,281,365 of record NW_026131903.1, read on the forward strand.
TAATAGTAAAAACATGAAATGTACAGAACAAAGAAAAAGTAGTAAAGGCTGGAAGGGAAAACCATCAAATAGCATAGTAAGGTAGACCTATCAGAATTATACATTACTTTGCAACAGATAATTAAATCCCAGAAGGGCCTGGACACATTTCTTGCATACCCTAAAATATCACAGATATCATCCAAGACTAGAATTTCAATCATGCTACATGGGGAAAACAAGTTACTCTATGACAAGACCAAATTCAAACTATCTATGCAAAAACCTAGCCCTAGGGAGAGAGTAGAAGAAAATCTCCAATGCAAAGAGGTTAACTATACGTAAGAAAATACACAATATAAATAACGTTACTACAACACCACCAAAAGAAAACAAACATATTACCACCATCAACAGCAAAGTAAAAGCAAATAAAAATCTTGGGTCATTAATAACTTTCAACATCAATGGATTCAATTCTCTGATAAAAAGACAGAAGATAAAAGAATGGATGTGTAAACTAGACCAAACATTCTGCTACATACAATAATCCTACCTCAGCAATAAATTTTAATTCAGAGTAAAAGTTTGGAAAAACATTTTCCAAGTAAACAGCCACAAGAATAAGCAGGAGTAGCCATTCTAATATCTAATAAAAGAGACGTTCAATGAAAAAATAATCAGAGGATTAATGAAAGCGATGTCATGAATCAAGTCGACCTAACAGGTATCTCTAGAACTTTCCACTTAAGCACAACAGAATATACATTCTTCTCAGAACCATATGGAACATTCTACAATATAAAACCATATAATTGGTCACAAAGCAGTCCAAAACATATATAGGAAAAATGCATTAACACCTTCTATTTTAGCAGATAATCATGGATAAAAGCTAGAATTTGACAACAATAGACATAACAAAAACCTTATACACATGTGGAACCTCCCAGTATTTACTGAATAAACAAAAAAAATCAGTCTTCCTTAAATTTAGTGAAAGTATTACACAACGAAAGCAATGCTAAAAGAAAATTTCCTAGGCTTCTGTACCCTCATAAAGAAATTGTAGAGATCTCCCATTGGCAACTTACCAGTTCATGTGAATGCTATAGAGAAGCAAACACAATCAAGAGGAATGGTTTGCAGGAAATAACATCAGGGCTGAAATCAGTAAGTTAATTAGAAACAAAGAACAATACAAAGAATCAATGAAATTAGAGCTTGGTTCACAGAGAAAATTAAAAAAAAAATAGATAATATCTTAGACAATATCCAAATCAGCAAACTCAAAAATGAAAAGGGAGCCATAACAACAGATACTTAGGAAATCCAAAGACTCATTAGGTCTTATGTCAGAAGCCTGTACTTCAAAAAATTGGAAAAATCTAAGTAAAATGGACCATTTTCTTGATAAATTTCAGATACCAAAATTATATCATAAATAAGTAGTCAATTTAAATAGTCCTATAATCCCTAAGTAAATTGAAGCAATCATTAAAAGTTCCCATCTGAAAAGCCCTGACCCTGATGGATACAGTACAGAATTCTAACAGATTTTCAAAGAACTAATAAAAATACTCCTGAAATTATTGCACAAAATATAAACAGAAGGGATTTTGCAAAACCCAACAGATGACAAAGGGGTAATATACAAATTATATAAAGAACTGAAGGAATTGAATACCATCAAACTAAATAATCCAACTAAATATGGGTACACAGCTAAAATGATAATTCTCATCAGATGAATCTTTAATGTCTGAGAATCACCTAAAGAAGTGCTCAACATCTTTAATAATCAGGGAAATGTAAATAAAAATGATTCTAAGATTATATCCTACACCCAGCAGATTGATGAAAATTAAAACCTCAAGTGGTAACACATGCTGGCAAGGATGTGAAGAAAGTGGAACATTCTTGCATTGCAGGTAGGAATGGATCTTCTATGACATCTTTGAAAACCAATATGGTGCTATCTCAGAAAATTGGGAATAGCTCTACCTCACAACCCAGCTGTACCAATTCTGAGTATATACTCCAAGTGTGCTCCAATGTACATCAAAGAGATTTGCTTAACTGTGTTAACATGAGATTTAGTCCTAAGAGACAGAGACAGAAACAACGTAGATACCACTCAACTAAACAATGAATAAAGAAACTGTGGTACCATGGAGGCGAGAATGTGGGGAGAGAGGAACACTCCTTCATTGCTGATGGGAATGCAAACTACTACAGCCACTTTGGAAATCTATCTGGTGCTATCTGAGAAAACTGGGAATAGGGCTTCCTCAAAACCCAGCTATTCCACTCCTTGGAATATACCCAGAAGATGCTCCTGGGCACAACAAGAAATTTTGCTCAACCATGCTCATAGCAGCCTTATTCATAACAGCCAGAACATGGAAACAGCCTAAGTGTTCCTCTGTAGAAGAATGGTTAAAAAAAAACTGTGGTACATATACCCTATGAAATACTACTCAGCTATGAAAAACAAGGAATTCCCAAAATTTGTGGATAAATGGATTGAGCTACAAATGATCATAATGAGTGAGTTAACCCAGAAGCAGAAAGAATCAAATGGTATATACTCACTTATATCTGCATACTAGCCCAAGGGGCATGTCCCACGAAAGCCTTCACTTAACAGGAAATTGGGACAGAGGTGAGGACATCCTATTAGGACTCCAGATGAGAGAAGCGTGGGAGAATAGCAAAGTAGAAGGATCCAGAGGGTCCTAGAAACCTACAAGAAGAACATTATGATAGGCAGATTTGGGCCCAGGGGTCCCACTCAAACTAAGGCACCAGCCAAGGACAATACAGGCGGTAAATTTTAAGCCCCTACACAGATCTAGCCAATGGGCAGAACATTCTCCGCCATTGAGTGGAGAGTGGGGTATGGCTTCCACAAGTATTCTGATGCCTCATATTTGACCATGTCCCCTGTAGGGTGAGACCTGGTGGCACTCAGTGGAAGGATAGCAGGCTACCAAGAAGAGACTTGATACCCTATGAGCATATACAGGGGGAGGAAATGCACCTCAGGAACAGTCATACGGGAGGGGAATAAGGGGAAAATGGGACGGAATGATGAATGGGAGGATAAGGGATGGGATAACCATTGAGATGTAACAAGTATAAATAAATAAAAAAATAAAGAAACTGAGGTACAATGAGATTATGGGATACTACTCAGCTATTAAAAACAAGGACACCATAAAATTTGTAGTTAAAGGCATGGAAGTATAAAAGATCATCTATAATGAGGTAACCCACAAACAGAAAAACCAGCATTGTATGTACTCACTTATATGTGAAATTTCACCCAATAGAACAGGATAACCATACACAATTCAATGGCCCAAAGAAGATATGGACAAGGAGAACCAAAAGATATTGGTGCTTAAATATCAAACTAAATGAGAAATACAAGTGACCACTGAAGACATTGCAAAGAAGGAACTGTGTAGGAGAGGGAATGCTAGAAAAACATGAGGGTGGAGATCAGAGCTGGTGAGAGTAGGGGAAGTAGGATAGAATGTATGAAAGGAAAAGAAAAATTATATTTAAAGGCATCTCCATGACAAACTGGAGGCCTAGGACAGGGTAGGCTTCTAGGAGTGTATGAGAGTGATTCTAGCTGAGACTTGTGGTAGGAGAAGTCATGGAGATGCAAGAGGTTGAACTTTAATTAGACAGGACTACTAATGGAGGTAGGGGAACACCAACACATCCACAAATATTTTGAATTAAAATTTACCCAGAGATAAAGATAGAGCAGGTGGTGAGGAAATTTCCAACCTATGCCAGTCACAACCTGCAACACATCCCATAGCAGAGAACCAATCCTGATACTATTGTGGATACTCTGCTCTTGCAGATTGGAGTCAGGCATTGCTGTCCTCTGAGTGGCTCCACCCAGAAGCAGATCAATACAGATGCTGAAAATCACAGTGAAGCACTGGGTAAAGCACAACGAGTCATGTGAAAGAGACAGCAGGATAAAAGGATGTGGAAGGGACAGGGTCATCACAAGAAGACCACCAGAGCCAACTAATCTGGGCCAAGTATGGATTGCAGAGACTGAGGCATCAATCAAAGACCATGCATCGACTGGACCTAGGCCCTCAACAGAGATGGCGCCACAGGATATATCATATTTCATGGGGATCCCCCAATAAAGTGACTGAGAACTATTTTTGACATGGAATTTTTTCCTACTTTTCAATCATTTCCCAGGGGCAGGCTACAAAGGAAGAGGTTGGGCTCAGTGACTTGATGTGCTGGTGTGGTTTGTTGCTCTTCTCTTCCCTTTTATGAGAAGTAGGGAAAGGAGATGGGGGAAGAGAGAAGAAAAGTGGAACCAGGAAGAAAGGGAACGAATTTCAGTGTTTAATGCAAGCAAGCAAAGAAACAAATAAATAAATTACTTATTAAATAAAGGTTATGTAGGTAAAATCCCATGAAATTTTTGTTTTACATTTTCACAAATTATACAAAAATACATATGAATATATATATTATACATTATACATGTAGGATGTATATATGTGTGTGTGTGTGTGTATGTGTGTGTGTGTGTGTGTGTGTGTGTGTGTGTGTGTGTTTATCACTAGGGATGACAGTGTTGTTGAAAAGAATCACAGACCAACAAAAACCTGAGTACAGCTGCAAGAAATATCCTATCAAATTTTATGTATAAAATCATCATTAGAAATTAAGGATACTTTGATCTTCTCTATCCTATGATTATTCTATGAAAGTCATCATAATGTTTTTGCTCTAGATTTGATTTCTACAAGTATATTTTAGAGGTAATGAGGAAATGGAGATCCTTCTATATTTCCTGATTTTAATGGAGTTAGTTTTATTTTCTCTCCATACACCACAATGTTGTTGCCACAATGCTTGTGGCAAACCTCTTTAGTTTTTAGAACTCTAATGTAATGATGATGTATTTTGTCAAAGACCTATGAAACTATCATGAGATTATCATGAGGTAGTTATGTGGTAGTCTCTTTACACTTTATTATTATTATTATTATTATTATTATTATTATTATTATTATTATTATTATTATCATTCTGATATGTCTTATTATATTTTGAAAATATATTGCTGACAAATTTTGCAGCAATTTTCATAAAGATTACTTGTACAAACATTTTTGATTAGTTTTATACCAACCTTATAGTGGATTGTTAAAGTAAAAAAAATGGTAAAGTTGCTTGAATTTCTAATCTGAAGAAAATTTGAAGGACCCTGGCTTTAATTCGAACTGGATAGTCTGCTAAACTCTGCCCTGAACACATGTAAAAAAAAATCAGTGTAAATGGTAAATGTGGAACTTCAAAGAACAAATATTACATATTTTCTTTAGTGTGGTATGTTAGGTTTTAAAACTTGGATATTTTATTTAGAGTATCTATGGTCAGGTAGCTATTTAGGTATTAAAAGATTTTCTATTGTTTTTCACACAAGAAAACTATAAGGATAGTGTCATAAAGAAAAAATAATATCAAGTGTGGGACACAAAACAGAACAGAATTATAGAGGTCAAGAACACACTACTAGCATAGTTTTAAAGTTATATTTCTGTATCGCCTTTATGTGTGGGAGCATACATGTAACCACGGAATAGTTAGTAGAAGTTTGCTTCTCCCATGTTCATCATGGAGATTGAACTCAGGTCATAAAACTAAAATTCAAAAATCTGTAACTTTGATCCATTTCTCTAGTTCACACTAAAGATCTTTTTAATAGCTTATGGAAAACTACTACTATAGAAGCCTAACACATTTGCATATAAAAATCTATTTAAATGACTAAGAAAGAATAAAATAACTCAAAGTCCAATGCCACTAAATACAGAAAAGAGTACAAAAAATGAGCTAGAGCATTTTGAGTTATTGTCTAAATGACTTATGGTTCACTGAAATGTCACAGTTAATTCTGTACACACTTATTTTCTTTCTAAACGTGAGGAATTGATTCTATACCTGAAGACACTTCATACATACTGCAGCAAACATATTGAATTGGTGCTCAGATGGATTTTTCACCCCTACTGACTTGCATTCATAATTTTGGCAGCTAATACTTGTGCAATAGAAAGACAAAATTAATTGAGAGTCACACAGTTTAGAACTCTATGATGTTCAATGCTGACCTTCCTGTAAGATATACTCACTGGAGTGAGTAGTTATGCAAATATATTGTCAGTACCCACTACTTTATGAATGACATTAAGGTGGCTTTGTGAGTTGAAACTCACATCTGACCTGTTTATGAAGCCAATAATCTGAGAATAAACAAGTCATGGACTTGATATTAAAAGCTACTATTATTCATATTAATAATGCAATCATATGCCTCCAAAATGCATATACATTTTCAATAGATCTGTGCATCACTCATCTTTCAATACAGATGCTTAATATCTAGGTCAACATCTTTACAAAGTGCAGATACTGAAAGACTTTGGGGTACTTGATCCTATGTGAGTTATCTTTATTATACCCCTCCTATTAAAGCTCAGGGACTTATGTAAAAAATGGGGCAGAGGATTATAAAGACCAGAGGTGTTGGATGACTCACAGTCAACAGCACCTTAAAGACACAAGAAGACTACCACTCATATAAACCACTGAACATATGAACAAGTTTAAGGCAGAAAAAAAATTCTATTTTGCGAATGGGAAAGAGATACAAAGTATCATGCAGGCTGAGAACATATTTTTAGTACTAAGATTCAAGGAGAGGGAAAAATAAGGGGTTTTAAAATATAACATTGGATATATTAATCATATTTCATGCCTTAGCTTCAGAAGATACCAGCACAAATCAAATCCCATGTTTAAATCCATTTTGGGTTCTATTCTTTTCTTTTTTCTGAGAGAGAGAGAGAGAGAGAGAGAGAGAGAGAGAGAGAGAGAGAGAGAGAGAGAGAGGAGGGAGGGATCTTGACAGTGTGTTAGTGTAAAGGGAGGAGCTATTCTGGGAGGATAAGGAAGAGAACAAAAAACCTATGAGCCAATAAATGTTGTTAAATTATTTTAAGGTAATAAACAATAGGAATACCCAAATCTATTCATCATTCACATGCAACAAAAATGTCATCAGTAATTACAACACAGAATAATATGCTAGTTTGTCAATATCTATAACATACTGCATTTCAAATCATCACTATTAAGATAAAAAAGAAAAAACCATTTAACACCCATGCTGTACATAATTCTAAAAGAAATTCACAGCAATAGTTTCTACTGAAGAAGTTGTCTAACCACATTACATGTCTAGATTGCTCATTGGTTTAGTATCATCACATGCTGTGTCATATTTCTAGTTCTTAAACTCTAAAGCCAGAGCCCACCTTTGCTTTAAATACACCAGGGAAATTGCAGGGCTTTTTACTTACTTACTGTCCTTGTCTTCCTTATCTCTGCTATGCAGAAATCACAGCTCTTTACTTGGCTGCTAGTTGAGGATGCTGGAAGAGATAGTGGCCTGAGTCCGGTTCCTCAACAGCTGGCCTCATCCTTCTACTCAATTAGGAATTATGGGTAGCAGGAAGACGCACTTCTAGTGCTGACAGTTCTAGGCCCTCATGCCTATGGCCTACAGGTTAGACTGGTAGACCTAGAAATTCTCACCTCCTGGGCCAAAGAACTAGAGCTCTGCTGCTACAGCTTTAGAAGCCAACAGCTCTCCATTCTCAGGTTGGAGGCTATTTCGCTAGGGTTTAACAAACAGAAGCCTGATATTTGGCAGCTATTATAGTCCACACGTCCCATCCATCAGCAATGATTGCAGTAGCAGTAGGCAGCATTATTAGTATTGCACGTCCCTGATGGGCCTCAGGTTCTAGGACTCTTGTGTCTATGGTAACTAGTTTTAAAGCTTTTGTGCCATGGTCTACACTGAGAAGTGACTGCAGGGGTTCACTAGGATTTCTAAAACAATTTGTTGGAGAAGTCATTGTTTGGGGGACAGGACCTTTAGGAACCAGAGCTGTGCTTTGGTAGAAAGCACCAGGGATCAAAGCGTAGCTTTCTTGAAGCTTGTGTGTATTCTGCAAGGCTGTGAACTCGTCTTTTTGAGGGGTGGGGATGGACTGAGACAGAGTGTCATTGTATAATTGTGGCTAGCCGTGGAATTCCCATTGTCACACAGGATTCCCTTAAAGTCAGAGAGACTCTGCTTGCAGTGTGCTTGGATTATGTGAGTTTGTGCCACCTGTCCTGAGTCAGCTAGCTTATCTTAGAAAGTAAGTCTAGCAAGATAATAGGCTGGCAATCCTCCACTGATACAACAAAACATCAGGGACAAGTCTAAAATACAAAATATTCTGGTCTCTAATATTTCTGCTTACTTAAAGGAAAAATAAACATTAAAATGTGTAGCAGGACTGGTCAGTGGTGGCACATTTCTTTAATCCCAGCACGTGTTAGGCAGATGCAAGCAGATCTCTATGAGTTCGAGGACAATCTGGTCTACAGAGTGAGTTCCAGGACAACTAGCACTAAAAAGAGACCCTGTCTTGATAAACCAAAATAGAGAGAAAGGAAGTCAGGGAAAATTTACTTACTGTAAAGGCCTACCACTTCCATTAGTGATGTTTACATGTATTTATTTGTGTATTGTGATTTAGCCACATACACTAAAGAGATGGATTATTTACTATCTCCATAGAAATGCCCAAGATATATTTTATAAAGAAGAAAATTGTGCACAAGGTCTGGGCAGAGACCAGCTAGAATGATGAAGCAGGAATTCCTAGAATTATATTATATAAGATGAAGTCAAATGCCAGTTCCTCAAGTGTCTGGGCTTAGATCCATGTTCTGAGGAAGCTTCTGGAGAAATTTTAGAAAGGAAAGGGTAGTCCTAGCTGTTCTGGCGACTGGGTATGAGTAAGGGACTCCTTGATTTCTTAACACTCCTCCACATAGAGAGCTTACCAGAAGAGCCACAGCTGCTCCAGAGAAGATGCAAATGTGATGGAAGTTGCTGGCCCTCTTCACAGAAAAAAACTGAACAAGAGAAACATAGCTTTGGACATGTTTGCTTAAGCATCAGAAGGCAGGCAATACCAGCATTTATGCTACACAATGCATGCAAATGAGACAGCAGAAATCTGCACTTCCAAAAAAAGGAAAACAGAGTCCAAATCATGACTATACTCCTGCCAGTTTTGCATTCAATATTATATTTAAGTTGGTATTTCTTCCCCAGTGACATCAAAAGGTCTACCCAGCTGTGTACAGATTGGAGGGACTTGAGTTCTGAAAACAGCTGGCCTATTCCCAGGGAACTCTCAAATTCCCCAAGTTTTCTTCTCCAGTGGTACAAGGGCAGATTATGGCATTGAAATTCTATGGTTTAGGGGTGGTCCTCAGTCTGTTGTTTAGTTTAATGCATTTCTGAGCCTTTCTTGGCAGCTTAAAAATTTTAGAGCTACCTAACAGCCAATGAGTTGTGGAGGAGGTCGGTGCTGGAGGTGGGCAGTCACTGGGAGGCTCCAAGAGTGGGAATTTCTTAGAACAGTAGCAGCCAGCTTGGACAAGCAGTCCCCAGTACAATCAAACTCCTAAGTCCCTGTGCCTATTTCCCCACCTGCCTGTGGATTTCCTGCTAAGAGGAAGAGTGGAGTTGGTGAATGTATTACACAGAATAGAGCTAAAGGTAGTGGCATTAGTGATGGCCTGGAAGGCTTGTGTGGGAGAAAGCAGCAACCCTCATTATTCTGCTGCACAAATGCTTGCAAGCCTGAAGAGGGCACCATTACCGGTATTTATGAAACATCAGGCTTAGTCCACATGAACTACAAAGAGAGTTCCAGGCCAGCATTCCCAGTTCCCTTCCACCATGCTATTTCAGATTCTGCCTAACAGGATCTGGATTCTTATTTTCAGTAGGCAGGGACAAGTATAGATAGAACTTGTCCTTTTGCCCAGGAGACAAGGTGGGATCCATAGGATCTTTAGTGTAAGGGGAGACTAGATACAGCTGTCTTATGATGCCATTTAGTATTAACAATGCATTCATGTTGCTTTGGTAAGTACTGATAGGGCTGGCTATCCTTCCTCTCCATTCAGTGTGCAAGGATTAACTTGCTCAGCCTCTGGGGAACAATAAGTGGATGATGAATCTCCATGACTCCTCTCCTTGTGTTTTATTGATAGTGTACAGTAAGGAGTTATTCTAGAGAGAAAATCCAAAACTGGCCACTCATTTCACCCTATGCTGGAGCCAGAGGATAGGCCAGGGCTGGAGACTCAACTTACCCTATGGTGCAACCTGGGTATAGGAGAGGCACAACTGGTCCTGTGCCAGCCTCATCATCTCACAGCCCTTCTTTTCCCAAGGTAGTTAATTGAAGCATAGACCTGCGAAGCCAGCTGCAAAGCCAGCTGCAGAGTGCCCTATCTTCAGAAATCCACACTTGACAGTATAAAGATTCAGAAGTGTAGGAACCAGAACCGACTTGGCTGCCTGCATGTCTTGCTGTTTCATGTCCTTTTTCTAGCAGCTTCCATATCTGTGTTTATCTTGGTTTGCTAGTCATGTTTACTGCTCTGAAAACGCACCCCTGCCTTCCTCGAGACTATTCCTCGTGTGTGAAATCACCTCTTGAAGGCTTTCACCTGGGAGGAGAATTCCTGTTTTGCTGCCTATACGAAGGCTCTTTGGAACTCTGAAGGGAAAGGAGAATAATAAACTGCTGCCGCGAGTGCTGTGGCTGCTGCTCTCTTAGCACAAAGGACCTGCTGTGTTATTGTGTGTGTGTGCATGAGTTAAATCCGCAGTCCCTCACCCTCGACTCAGTACTGCGGTGGTGCGGCCGCCACAAGTGGAGGTTCCACCGTGATCAGGGAAGGAATGGAGGAAGCTGACAGATCACCTGGGGTAGCTGGGTGGTAGGAAACGGGCGTATTGGCAATGGCTGTCCCAGGTTCGTCCACGGTTCTGGTGGACTACTCATTAAGGCACCGGGATTAAGTATGAGAGTGTTAAAATGGGTGCCGCAGGTTCACCCATGGTTCTGGTGGATCAAGTAGTGAGACTGTTAGAGGATGAAGGCACCGGGATTAAGCATGAGATTGTTAAAGATTTTATAAAAGTAATAGAATGAGTAGTCCTTGGTTTATAGTATCGGGAGAGTTTAATATCCAAGATTGGGATCAGGTGAAGTCTGATCTCCAGAGGACTTTACGAAATGAATTGTCCAACAGTGTTCCTATCGCTAACTTTGTGTTATGGCATCTTGTTAGGGATGTGCTTAGGAGCGAGGATGAGAAAATAAGAGAACAGGTAGGAAGTTTGTAACTTGCCCTAAATGAAGTGCAGGAAGAGCAATCTGTAAAATCTTTAGCCCCGTCTGAGATTGCTACTGATATATCTTCTAATTCTGAGGAGCAAGAGGCAACTTTTACCTCTGGGATATGGGCACTAAAGATGAAGTTGAAGGAGTGTAAGATGGAAGGAAATAAACTAGAGGAGAGCATCTCCCGGATTATAACCCAGATTATCAAAGTCATTTATCTTTGGCAAAACCTTCTCCCTCCTCTTGGGGAGTAGTCTTTCCAGTAGTTGAAGTGCCTCACCCGACTAACCCAAGGCAAATGCAGAGACAGCATGAAGCCCTCCAGTTTAAAGACATAAAACAGCTTAAGGAGGCTGCTATGGCCTATGGTCCACATGCCACTTTTATGATTTCCATTTATGAATCCTTCACAGGACAATTTTTAACCCCTAGTGATTGGCAACAAATGTGTAGATCAGGCACAGTGATTATCAAGAACAGTGTACTCAGACCACCGCACATGTAATGCAGTGGATGGGGTTCCAGAGAGAAACATGGATATTCTAGCAGGCATGGGTTTGTATACTGAACTTAGTGCCCAAATACAATATGACCTAACAGTGTATGGTCAGATTGCAACTTGAACTACGAAGGCTTGTAAGTACTTGCCTAATAAGGGGGCAGGAAAACAGCTGTCTAAAGTGTTCCAGGGACCCTCGGATCCCTTCCAGGAATTTGTTGATCACCTTATGTAATTGGCAGGAAGGATTTTTGGAAATGTAGAAGGAGCCATGCCTATTATTAAACAATTGGCCTCTGAAAATGCTAATAAGTATTGTCAGGAAGCCCTTCATCCTTATAAATATAAAAGTGTGAATGACTATCTGAAAATTGCCGAAGTATAGATACTACTCACATAATGGGTAAAGTAATAGCTTCTGCTGTTCAGGAACAATCACCTTCTGGGGGAGTCTGGTCAAAAACATGTTTCAGATGTGGCCAGATAGAATACCTTAGGAGAGAATATACTTAAAGGCAGACTGGACAAGCTCGAGATAGAATTGATGATACTAAGCCAGGTTTGTGTCCTTGTTTCCAATAAGGGTATCATTGGGGGAATGATCACCGCTCTAAGACAAATAGACAAGGGAGGCCATTGCAGAGAAATCGGGCCCTGGGGTCAGCTCCGGGCCTCGTCAAGACAGGTGTCCGGAGCATTGCATACACCTGTCCTTCAAATGATTCCACCTATGCATTCTATCCCTCAAAGAAACCCATTTTTATCCGAGATCTCACCCGGGGGAGAGCAGGCAGCGTAGGATTGGACCTCTGTACCTCCACCAGAGTCATATTAACACCTCAGATTGGCCCACAGGCCATTGGGACAGGAATTTTTTGTCGGTTACCTGATGGCTCATTGGGGCTATTGCTGGGTCGTAGTAGTGCCTTCATGAGAGGTCTTAAAGTTATTCCTGGAGTCACTAATGCGGATACAAGGGGAGAAATAAAAATTGTGGTGGAAACTACTAAGGGTATTCTGGTGATTCCCCAAGGAGCCCGTATACCGCAAATAATTCTAGTACCTAAATTCCAAACAACAAACCCAAATTTAAAGGAAAAGAGAGATGAGGGAGGGTTCAGCTTTACTAGGCCAGTGGCTTATTGGAGTGCAACCCTTAATGACCGCCCTATGCTTACACTGAAAATTTATAGCAGAGACTTTAAAGGCCTACTGGACACAGAAGCGGACACTTCTGTCCTTTCTCTCTCCTACTGGCCTATGTCCTGGCCACTGCAACAGACAAATACCCAATTGCAAGGAGTGGGAACAGCCAACACTCCTTTTCACAGTACGAAGATGTTGACTTGGAAGGATGAGGAGGGACATCAGGGAATATTTCAGCCATATGCCCTCCCTCATATTCCTATAAATATATGGGGAAGGTATATACTGGAAGGAAAGTGGGCTGTATTGACCACACAGCCAGTACAAAGAATGTTAAATCAACAAGGATTTTGTCCAAGACAAGTTTTAGGCAAAAAACTACAGGGCAATAGCTGTCCTGTTTCAGACCAAGAGATAACTCTCCGCCATATTTCTGATAAACAGGGGCTAGGGTATTTTCCATAGGGGCATTGTTCAACAGCTTCCAATTCCCACTATTCCTATTAATTTGAAAAATGATACCCCAATTTGGGTTGAACAATGGACCCTGTCTAAAGAGAATTTGGAGTTTGCCAATATGCTGGTACAAGAGCAGCTCGCTATAGGTCATTCTACATCCCCTTGGAACACACCGATTTTTGTTATCAAAAAGAAATCAGGAAAGTGGAGATTGTTACAGTACCTTAGAGCTGTCAATGCTATGATGATAGTTATGGGGGCCATTCAACCTGGCCTCCCTGTTCTAGTAGCCATTCCTAAGCATTGGCATATGATTGTAATTGACTTGAAAGATTATTTCTTTACTATTCCTGTACATCCCAATGATTCACAAAGGTTTGCCTTCAGTGTTCCCTCTGCTAATTTTCGAAAAACTTATAAAAGATATCAATGGGTAGTATTGCCTCATGGTATGGCTAATAGTCCCACCATTTGTCAGAATTACGTGGCATCTGCCATAGAGCCTGTCAAGATGCATTTCCCTGCCATATATATTATTGATTATATGGATGATATTTTGCTTGCTGCACAGACAGAAGAGGAGGTATTATCTGCCTTAGCTGACCTGCAGGAGATGCTGAAACAGGCTAATTTACATATCTCACCTGAGAAAATTCAAAAGCAACTTCCTTATCAATATTTAGGTCATCAGTTTTTGCAGAATGGTGTTAATTCTCAAAAGATTACTTTAAGATTGTATTCCCTTTCCACTCTCAATAACTTTCAGAAGCTTCTGGGAGATATTAATTGAATTCATCCAAGTTTAGGAATTACTTCTGGACAATTAAAACATTTGTTTGATATTTTTCAAGGAGATCCCGATCCTACTTCTGCCTGTGATTTAACAACGGAGGGTAGTACTTGCATAGAACTTCTGCAAAAGGCCCTATTTCAGGTCCATGTTAATTATATAGATTGTAACCAACCATTATTGCTATTGATATTCTGCACAGCCTATGCTCCTACTGGAGCTTTTTGGTAGACCGGGCCTATATTGTGGGTAGACTCACAGGCTTCACCTGCTGCATTAGTAATTTATTATTCTCAAGCTGTAATAACACTATTATTTAAGGCCCAAAAATCTATCCTGCATATTTTTTGAAAGAGAGCCTGATATATTAATCACTTCTTTTTCTTCGGCCCACGTTATGGGGCTTCAAAATAATAATGATGATTGGGCAATTTTTATGTCTTCTACCCTCAGCAAATTTGACAATCATTACCCTCTAAATAAATTATTTGAATTTTTTAAAATGCACCCTGTTGTTTTTCCTAAAATTATATAGAAACAGCCTATTCCACATGCTAGGGTGGCCTTTACTGATGAAAATTCTAAAGTTATTGAAGCTGTCTTTTCCCAGAAGATAATCAAGTGAGTTATAGTTGCCACCCTTTCTGCTCAGGTGGCAGCATTGCAGGCTGTTCTTTTGGCTCTACAGTTATTTCCTAATACATCTATAAACATTTATTCTGATAGTAAATATGTAACGCAAATTCTCCCTCCCCTGGAAACATCTGCCTATGTAGCTCCTATTTCTTCGGTACATGGTCTTCTCTTACAGATTCATGGATTAATTTGGCTGGGACAGTATCTTCTTTTTATTGGACACTTAAGAGCACACACATCCCTACCTGGACCCTTGAGTGAGGGAAACAGGATGGTAGAGGTCCTTACTCAAGAGCCCATAGCTCTGACAGTAATCACAGGGGTGGATAAAGTTCAGCAATTACACCATAAATTCTACCTCAACGCCAGGTCCTTACGTTATCATACTAGTGTTACCAAAGATCAAGCCACCCAAATAGTTAAAGACTGTCTATCTTGTGCAGAGTACCTTCCAATTCTGCAAACTGGGATCAATCCTAAAGGGCTCCTGCCGAATCATATTTAGCAAACGGATGTAACTCACTTTCCCAGCTTTGGTAAATTACAATATGTTCATGTATCTATAGACACATACTCAGGTTTACTTTGTGCTTCAGCTCACTCAGGGGAAAGAAATGAAATATTAAGGAACATCTACTCTTGGCTTTCGCCTATATAGGCACTCCCAAGCAAATAAAAACTGATAATGGCCCTGCATATATTAGTGCTGGTCTTGCCAAGTTTCTAGATGACTATAAGATCATTCATAAAACCGGGATCCCATAGAATACTCAGGGACAAGCATTGCCATAACGTGCACATCCCACCATTAAGGCTTCTCTTGCTAAAATAAAGAAGGTGAGTATGGAGGAAAATCCTCCCCTCATTCTCAATTAGCATATATTTTGTATATTCTCAATTTTTTAATTTTGGAAGATTCAGGCTTATCTGCTGCAGATAGACCTTGGAGACCTCTCAAGTCACATAAAGGACTGGTTAAATGGAAAGATCTTTCCACTGGTCAGTGGAAGTATCCGGACCCCATACTGGTGTGGGCCCGAGGGTCTGCTTGTGTCTTTCCACAGGACAATGAAGTACCAATCTGGGTTCCTGGGCATTATGTGTGTCCTGTTGTTCCACAAGAGTCAGCCCAGCCTACAGGAGACCATTTGGGCTCTGGTAAAGAGCCTCCCCCCATCCTGATGCCAGTAGGTCTGAGCAGACAAATATGGCTGTATTTAACTAATTGCAGCCTGGGTACAGCTGCTATGCCTTAGGATTTGGAAAGGAATAACATTATGGGGACATTTCATTTAAAATATTATAAGTTCAGCTATCTGTGCTGTAGCACCCTTCTTTTTGTTGTTACTAATGACTCCCTTGAGGGGGAGACTTTATATTGTTCCCTGCAGGTTTGCCACGTAAGATTTTGCTGGAATGAGAAGAAGACTGCAGTTGTGGCACGGAGACCTGGAGTGGTTCCCTTTCCTTTGACGCAAAATGGCTGGCAAGACCTGGTGATCGATCATGAAAGGAGAAATTTCAGAAATACTGCTGCTGTTATTGTCATCATTGCTGTATGCAGCTACTGCCACCACTGCTGTGGGCATTGACATTTCTCAGTCTGTTAACTACTGTGCACACGATACATAAACTCTCAGGAGAGGTGGCCAGTGCGTTGGTTACTCTGAATTCCCTAAATTCTATGATACAACTGGCTATCTAAAATATTAATCAGTCAACAGCCTTATTACAGGAGACTAGAGTTCCACCCATTACAGGGAATTCATTTATAAAGGGCCTAAAGATATGGGAAGCTTGCAAAAAAGCTGAAGTGATGCTATCGCGCTAGGCATCCTGCTATGTGGCTTAGGAGGTTTTCTGATCTGGAGCCTTTGCCACATAAAAACACAACAGTCATTCCAACAGTTCCATGCCAAACAGGTCCTCGTGCCTTTGGCAGGGGATAACCCTACTGCCTTGACTTGGTTGAGCCTTGATAAATGAGTATCCAATGATGGGTAAGATCATGGAGGTACCTATCCACCTAAGACAGGAGGGTTTTGAAGCTCAAAGCCTTTCCAATGACAGGTAAGATAGGAAACCAAAGTCCTGGCTACCTAAGACAGGAGGTCATTTGTATTTTATATAAAGGGGGGAACTGTAGGTACCAGACTGGGCTACCTGCCTGTCTTGCTGTTTCATGTCTGGTTTCTAGCAGCTTCCATATCTGTGTTTATCTTGGTTAACTAGTCATGTTTACTGCTCTGAGAATGTACCCCTCCCTTTCTTGAGACTTTTCCTCCTGTGTGCAATTACCTATTGAAGGCTTTCCCCTGGGGGGAGGTTTCCTCTTTTGCTGCCTATAATAAGGCTCTTTGGAACTCTGAAGGGAAAGGAGAATAATAAACTGCTGCCGCAGCTGCTGCTGTGCCTGCTGCTCTCTTAGCACGAAGGACACGCTGTTTTAGTTTGTGTGTGTGTGTGTGTGTGTGTGTGTGTGTGTGTGTGTGTGTGTATGAGTGAAATCTGCAGTCCCTCGCCCTCAACTCGATACCACAGTGGCAAGGACACCACACAGTAGGTGCCTGAGAGTGCTCAGATAAGCACTAAAAGTGCAGTAGTAATGTACCTGGCTCCTGTTGGGGATGCTTAAATTCAATTACAGCCATGGGACTTTGAATCGTCGCCTTAAGTTTAGGGACATTTGGAATACTCCCTCCTTCCCAGAGCTGGGAGTTTAAGAGCAAGTGATTCTCACAGAGATGGAGGACACAGCAGGGGATCCCTTCAAGTTGTACAATATTCTCATCCCACAGGAGGTCTTCATGGAGTACCTGAATTCATACAGTGAAATAAAAGTTTAGGCTATGTTGGTTTAGCATCTGTCTTTGACAGTTCAGACTATGTGCTATAACACCACAGAACAAAAATCTAAGCCTTTAGGTAATGTGGTCTCATATCTCTGGTCATTGGCAGGGTAGGTGGGAGAGAACAAAGATAGAGTCAGAGAGGGAGAGAGAGAGAGTCAGATCGAGGACAGAGAGATAAATGGGGAGAGAGAGAGAGAAACGGGGAAAACAGAGATGATAGATGGAGACAGCATAGTCAGACACACACACACACACAAAAAAAAAACAGAGAGACAGAGAGATATAGAGATAAAGAGAGAGGGAAGCCTCTGGCCATTTCCTTTTATTGCCTGAGGACCATTTGTATCAGATTAGTGTACAGCTCTCAACAAATCATTGCAACCTGCTCACAGTTCCATCTTGAAATGCCTCAGAGTGTCAGGGCTACCAGCTATGTTTATGGTGCCCAAGCCTTGAGTCTGTTCCCAAGTACCAGTTCTACCCACTTCTGTGTTCTCCTTTCTCTGATTTGTTAGTCATCTAATTTGGGCAAAGGCAGTAGAACTGATCCACGTGCTGACTTTGATCTTTTTTATGAGTCAGAGAGATGACCATACTTTTTGTCCTCTAGATATTACATGAAACTGATGTGCTGGCTGTTGGAATGTGTGTTGCCCTGAGTCTCTTGTCTTCAGTAGTCATAGAGAGCAAAAGCATATGCCGACATATGATATGTAAGCAGACCTTTATGTGCTCAGTATATGGTATAGGCTGTTTGTTACATAGCTCAATATTGCACAGTATAACTGATAACAACTCTTCTGTCATGAACGGAGTCTGTCTATGACTATGTCATGTCACAAAGATAAAAATCTGTTATATGGGCATATCTCAAACTTCTTACTTACTAGGTATCTCCAAAATAGTAAAACGAAACAAGACAGGGTTCATCATCTCCCCAGACATCTTCTTGATTCACAATCCCTAGCTCCTCCATGCTGACCTTCTCTGCTATTGTCTTCCACTTTGTACTCAGCATAGGGAAGCCCTTGATATCTCAAGTGGAAATAGGAGCTCATTCAATGGCTAGGAGAGCAAGAAAGGAAGCTTGGATATATGCATACCCAGTCCTGTTGAATCTCTAGGCTTCAGTTCTTCCAAGTGTCTGGTAACTGAACACTGTAGGCTGTGCTCAAGAACTTTGGGCCCACAAAACACAATGACAAACAGCCCAGACTATACCCATCTCAGAGTCACAGCACAAGGTCCTAGGGTACATGGCGAGGATCTAAGATGATGAGGATTGGACTCTCCAAATCCATAAGACCTACTAGTCCAGTGCAAAAATTTTGGCACTTAGAAAGTGCAGACTGGTCTTATGGAAATGCCTTATGTCATTTTTCTAGGATTCTTCTCAACTCCAGGAGTCTTTTCTTTTGGGAATTATGTATGTCCATGTGTTCTACAATGCTTACCTACCATTCCATAGCAAGAAGCTATGAAGCAAGGGGACATAAAGTGCAGTGGCTGGTCTTCTTAGAAGCATCAGATAATGGAAGCCCTTGGGTAGGGTCTGGTGGGGGCATCAGGGACTACGGTTCCTTCAGATATACTGGACTGGCCCTGGCTTTCTTATAACAAATTCAGATAGATATTTACTCTCAGGAGTAAGAAACATGGATAAGCTCAGGTCAGGGAACATCCTGAAGCTGTGGGACTTACCTGGGGATAGGGAGCTATGATCCAACAGGAAGGGAACGGGGCTAAAGTGAAGGCCTCTTCTTATAAAGGCCATAGAATGACTTCTACTGAAGTTGATGGTTGAATTGGGGCTTAGACAAAGCCTTGGGCACTAGCACCTAAGGATTGAGCAGAATTAAATATGACCTTCATTGCTTATAGCCTTATCTTAACACTGGGAGGCTCTCCAGTGTCTACCAGGCAGCACAAGAATAAAGAGGGCAGGGAGGCTCCCATGGTCTCGGTTTCAGCCTACGTAGGATTTGAGAATTATTGACATTGCCCTGAGAGCATCCAATAGGTACCTGAAAGCTCTTTAATTACCAATCTAAGTTATGCCTTTCTCCTTGTCTTCCAGCTTGATCCATATGTCACCCAAATACAGCAAGGCTCACACAGTTTTGGACTTCCACTGCATTATTATCTTCCAAGTTTCTCATTGCTCTCATCTTGAGGCTTTCAACCTGTTATATGTCCTAGTTTGTGATAGACACTTATACTCTCCCCTACATTGTGTATCTTTACAGATACACTGGAGATATCTGTCCCTGTTAGAATAAGCATCTGCCTGTAGAATTCAACACTGGCTTTTGCAGTCATATCCACTCACTCCCATATACAGAGTTTCATTGCCACCACACTAGGGTTGCACCTTTTACCCAGTTTACTTCTTTCAGGTGGCGGGTCCATGTCTGCACATCCCTTTCTTATAGCACAAAAAAGGCCCTTCCCTCCTCTCATTGCTACTGTCTTAGGGACATTCCTCCCCAGGTATCCTGCCAGGTTGTCTGTTCTGCATCTGATGGCTGCTGCTCCTTTCAAAGCCCTGCCCAGCTAGAAATATATCTCTCTATCATAGCTTGGCCTTTCTGCTCAAATGCATTTTATTTCAGCACTGTATCTTCAAAAATTCATGTTCCTTTGCAGGGATTCTTCACTCTCCTTATTAAGGCTAGTCCATTGAGATAGAGACTTCATCATCCTTTGGACATTAGTGGCTCCACAGAGGAAAGGAAGCAAAAATGTCCATGACACCTGAGAACAATTGTGATTTCTAAACAGGGAGGTGACTTGACTTCCCACTGACATGGACGATTTTTTCAAGTGTGTAAGGCTGTAGTGTGTCAGAATGTGAACAATAATCTGGTGAATGCAGACTCATGCTGTGCTGGGGAGAGCAGAGAAGAGGACAAGAGCAGGAGATCAAAGGTCCTGCCAAACACCTAGTGTACTTGAGGCAGTGTTTGCCTCTGGATTCTGGTTTTGTGAAGTAGAATTGTGGCACTGAGGGCCAGAAGGCTCTGACTTATGAAGGACAAGAGGCTCACCTTGGGATGCTGCCTCTTTTGGTTCTGTTTCTAGCCATTCTCAGGGTCTGTGTGCTTATTTGTCTCTGGTGATAACAATAATCCAGAGCCAGACATGATGATGCATGCCTGTAATCCCAGCACTCAGGAGGTATAGGCAGGTGGATCTCAGTGATTTTAAGACCAGCCTGGTCTACAAAGCAAGTCCAGGACAGCCAGGACTGTTAGACAGATAAAACTTGTCTCAAAACAAACAAACAAACAAACAAACAAACCCCAAACCAAAAAAAGGAAAACAGTTATCCAGAAGCTAATATGAATAAATATGCCTGTCTCACTCTGTATGGGAGGTAGAGACACCATGTGAGGAAGGCTGTGTGTGACAAATGCTCTTGAGATACACATGCAGCTCAGAGGGTTCTGTGCAGATTGAAAGCATAGGCGTCATGTCCAGATAAATAAGTGATGTGAGATGGAGCCTTGTAAATTAAAAGGACAATCTGTTCCTCTGACCACAGCTATGGGTTTGTGTGAAAGTCGTTTAGCCCATGGTCAGAGTGAGGGGATCATAGAATGCTCATGTAATGAAGGAGAGGTAGACTGTCCTTGGAAATCCCAAGGTGACTAGAAACAAAACGGTCCAACATGGAGATAAATCCTTCCATTTATAGGAGTTCCAGGCCTTCTCCTTTGCACTTGGAAAGAGAGAAAAATTCAGAATGCTTTTCAATTCAAGGTGAATTTAATATCTGGCATATTAAAAATGTATTCATGAGATAAAGAGCTGAGTGTGTGTGTGTATTTTTTGTTTGCTTTATTACAGTATTTTTGTATGTATCCTTGAATGTCCTGGAGTTTGCTTTCTAGATTTGTTTTGTGTCAAAATCACAGATATATTCCTGCCTCTGCCTGCCAAGGGCCAGAATTTAAAAATGTGTCACTACACTCAGCCTCAATGGCAAGTGTGTTTTGGAGACGAATGCATACAAAGGTACCACCCTAATATTAACCCAATTGATTTCTATTTCATAATGGCTCCATACACAATCCCAATCACTATAAGAAATAATATATTCTATTTTCGTGAAGCTGCAAGTCTGTTGTGCAGAATATTTCCAGTTGCCTTTATTGTGCAAAAAGTCTAAACAATCTTTACTAAGACAAAGCTATTTGCCATATAGGTTGTATTAATTTAAAAGTAAATAATAAACTTTGAAAACTTTGTGGATTATACTTACATCTTACATTTTGGAAAATTCTGTATCCTGACATCCATGACATACAGCCCTAATATGTAAAAACTGTGCTAGAATGAAAGAGAAAAAATAGAAAAAAAAACATATAAAAATGCCCACTAAAAAAATGCCCACTAAAAATGAGGCTGTTTGGTTTTTTATTAGTATTTCCTGTGGAGACTAATAAGAAATAATATGGGTGAAATTTGCTGTAGATAAAAATATCTCTGCCTGTGTTGTGCAGCATATTCTTTGTAGAAATTGGATGATAAATGTTGGTTGGTAAAGATGCCAACAATATAACTGTATTTTAAGCCTTATTTTAGCATAAAAGTGTCAACAAGGAAGATGTTGCAAGAGGATAAAAGTCAGGTACCTTCAGTAACAGCCAAATATAGTAGAATTGGTGCAGAGGTACCTTATTTGGGTATCGGTATGTAGTGTTTTCATAATGTATCAAAAAAGCAATGTCAGGATCCAAGATGGCGGAGAGCAGTGTGGACCGTGTTTGGAGGCTCCAGTGAACAATTCAGGGATTTGCACAGATTTCTGAGCCAGAAACACCGAGGTCCGAACATCACGGCAGCGGGAGTGCTCCACGGTTCAGAGAGACCAGGGTGCGGAGGACCTGCGTGCCCCTGCACACAGGAGGAGCATGGATTTTCTCTGATCGGAGTGGCAGCGGCAGAGGCAGCAGCACCAGCAGCACCAGCAGCGGTGGCTGAGGTTTGCAGCTCATAGCCTTCCGGTGGAGGCGATTGGTGTGGTGGCTGGTGGGAGTTGCTGCGGGAGAGGGGACTTGGGGCAGGATTTGGGTCACGTGGAGCCTTTGGACCCAGGCTAGACTCGGCGGACAGTTCGGCCCCAGAGTCCCGGGTACTGGCCCAGCCCAGCAAGCAATTCTACCCGAGGCACTAACTTAGCTTCGGCCACAGCTCCCCTGCTGTGGCGCAGGCTTAGTTGAGTCCGCAGCTCCACACTAGGCAGCACCTCAGCTCAGAGGCAGCTCCCCTGCGGTGACACAGTCTGGGCGGAGCACTTGGTTCCAACACAGGCGCTAACTCAGAGCAGCCGCAGTTCTCCTGCTGTGGTACAGGCTTGGCTGAGCACTCAGTTCCACCCTAGGCGCCACCTCAGCTCAGCGGCATCTCCCCTGTGGTGACACAGTCAGGGCGGAGCACTTGGATCCACCACTGGCCCTAACTCAGAGCAGCCGCAGCTCTCCTGCTGTGGCGCAGGCTGGACAGAGTGCTCAGTTCCACCAGCTCTAAGACTCTGGTTGGACACAGTGTGCAGTTTGAATCCAGAATTCCTGGCTGAGATTGGTGGTCAGTTCGGGCCCTGAGTCAATAACTGACCACAGCATGCACTTTGGGGCCAAAAGGCCCTAGTGGAGCTTGGTGCGTAGTCCCAGCCCAAAAATTCTGGCTGGACCCTGTGTGCATTTTGGGCCCAGAATCCCTAGCTGAGCTTGGCAGACGGTTCAGGCCCTGAGAATCTAGCTGAGTTCAGCCCGTGGTTCGGGCCCAGTGTTCCTGGCTCTACTTGGCAGGGAACACAGAAGGATGTGGATACCTTGGTCCGAGCCAAAGCTCATTCAGAGACCCAGAACAATTGCAGGATCCACAGCACAGGAGTGCTGAAGATCACTGGCTGTCAGAGACCAGAACAACAGGGCTAACCTCCTAACATCCACACCAGTGAAGCTTTGACCTTGCAGCCTAGGGAAATCGTGAGAAAACAAGTGAATCTATCGTCAGACACCCTCCATCCAACTCTGGAAGCTACCCAATAAAAACAAAGACGGCAAGATGTCTAAAGGACAACGAAAAAGCATACGCAAAAACCCCAAAACAACATGGCGTCTCCAGTTTCCAGCTATCCCAAAGAAAACAACCCAGAGAACTCAAATACAAAGGAAATACAAGAAAATGACCTCAAATCCTTAGTAATGAAGATGATAATGGAGGAAACAAATAAAATTTGTAATCAAATGCAGGAAGACGCAGACAAACAGGTGAGAGACATAAAAGAAGCACATAGAGTGGAACTGGAAAAATTGCAGGAAAATGCAAACAACCAGATGAAAGAAATAAAGAAAACGGTTCAAGCTCTGAAGACCTATAAAGAGGCAATGGAAGAAACTCAGGAATATACAAAAAATCAGATGAAAGAAATCAAAAAATCAGTTCAAGATCTGAAAATGAAAATGGATTCAATGATAAACACACAGACAGAAGAAAAATGAGAACGTGAGACCTCAGAGAAGAAGGCGAGCAACACAGAGGTGAGCTTTTCTAACAGAATCCAAGAGATGAAAGAACGAATCTCAGGTCTAGAAGATACAATCACAGATATTGAATCAACCATTAAAGAAAATGCCAAATCTGGAAAACTTCTGACACAAAACATCCAAGAAATTAAGGACACCATGAAAAGAAGAAATCTGAGGATAATAGGCATTGAAGAAAGAGAAGATATCAGACTCCAAGTCCCAGAAACTATTCTCAACAAAATCATGGAAGAAAATTTCCCCAATCTAAAGAAAGAGATGCCTATAAACATACAAGAGGCCTACAGAACACCAAATAGAATTGACCAGAAAAGAAAAACTTCCCGTCACATAATAATCAAAACAGAAAACATACAGAACAAAGAAAAAATATTAAAAGCTGCAAGGGAAAAGGGCCAAATAACATTTAATGGCAAACCTATCAGAATTACACCCAACTTCTCAGCAGAGACCATACAATCCAGAAGGGCCTGGACAGAGATCCTGCAAAACCTAAGAGACCACAGATGCCAGGCTAGACTACTTTACTTAGCAAAACTATCAATAACCATTGATGGAGAAAACAAAATATTCCATGAAAAAAAATTCAAACAGTAATTATTCACAAATCCATCTTTACAGAAGGTACTAGAAGGAAAACTCCATCCCAAAGGGTCTAGGTACAACCAAATCTACGCAGGAAATAGATAAATATATCATGGCAAAAACACAACTACACAAACGCTCGACTGGAAACAACATCAAAATTAAGACTCCTGACAGTCACTGGTCATAAATATCTCTCAACATCAATGGTATCAATTCTCCAATAAAAAGACACAGGCTAACTGAATGGGTGCATAAAGAAGATCCAACATTCTTCTGCATTCAAGAAATACATCTCACCCATAGTGATAGGCATTACTTCAGGGTAAAAGGTTGGAAAAAATATTCCAAGCAAATGGTCACAAGAAGCAAGCAGGCGTAGCCATTTTAGTATCGAACAAAATAGACTTTCAACCAAAATTAATCAAAAGGGATGAGGAAAGACACTTCATACTCATCAAAGGTAAAGTCAACCAAGATGAGATCACAGTTCTGAACATCTACGCTCCCAATGCAAGGGCACCCACATTTGTAAAAGATCTGCTATAAAAGCTTAAACCAAACATCGATCCCCACACAGTATTAGAGGGAGACTTCAACACCCCACTCTCACTGAAGTATAAGTCATTGAAACAGAAACTAAGCCGAGAAATAACATCATTAACCAATGCCATGGGTCAAATGGATCTAACAGATATCTATAGAACCATTTACCCAAACAAGAAAGAATACACCTTCTTCTCTGCACCCCATGGAACCTTCTCTAACATTGATCACATCGTAGGTCACAAAGCAAGCCTCAATAGATACAAGAGGATTAAAATAATACCTTGTATCCTATCAGATCACCATGCTCTTAGGCTGCAATTCAACAACAACAGAAATAACAAAATGCCTACACGTACGTGGAAACTAAACAACTCTCTGCTAAATGACACCTGGGTCAGGGAAGAAATAAAGAAAGAAATCAAGGAGTTTCTGAAATTCAATGAAAATGAAGAAACAACATACCCAAATTTGTGGGATACATTGAAAGCAGTGCTAAGAGGAAAATTCATAGCACTAAGTGCCTTTAAAAAGAAATTGGAAACATCGCACATAAGCATCTTAACAACACAACTGGAAGCCCTAGAAAAAAAAGAAGCAGAAACACCCAAGAGGAGTAGACGCCTGGAAATAATCAAACTCAGGGCTGAAATTAACAAATTAGAAACTAAGAAAACAGTCCAAAGAATCAACAAAACCAAAAGCTGGTTCTTTGAGAAAATCAACAAGATAGACAGACCGATAGCCAAACTAACTAAAAGGCAGAGAGACAGTAATTGAAATCAACAAAATCAGAATGAAAAGAGAGACATAACAACAGACACTGAAGAAATAAAAAGAATCATATGATCCTACTTTGAAGGCATATACGCCACAAAATTTGAAAATCTAAAGGAAATGGAAGATTTTATTGATCAATTTCACTTGCCAAAGTTGAGTGAAAAATAGATAAACAAGCTAAATAGTCCCATTTCCCCTACAGAAATAGAAGCAATCATCGATGGTCTCCCAACCAAAAAAAGCCCAGGACCAGATGGTTTCAGTGCAGAATTCTACCAGACCTTCAGGGGCAAGCTAATACCAATACTCTTCAAGATACTCCAAAAGATATAAATGGATGGAAAATTACCAAATTCATTCTATGAGGCCATAGTCTCATTGACACCTAAACCTCACAAAGACTCCATAAAGAAAGAGAATTTCAGACCAATTTCTCTTATGAACATTGATAAAAAAATACTAAATAAAATACTTACAAAACGAATACAAGAACACATCAAAGATATAATTCATCATGACCAAGTAGGCTTCATTCCAGGCATGCAGGGATGGTTTAATATATGGAAATCCATCAATGTAATCCACCATAAAAACAAACTGAAAATTAAAAACCACATGATCATCTCTTTGGATGCAGATAAAGCATTTGATAAAATCCAACACCCATTCATGTTTAAAATTTCAGAGAGATCGGGGATACAAGGCACTTTCCTCAACATAATAAAGGTTATATACAGCAAGCCAATAGCCAAAATCAAAGTAAATGGTGAGATACTCAGGAAATTCCTCTAAAATCGGGAACAAGGCAAGGCTGCCCACTCTCTCCATATCTGTTCAATATAGTACTCGAAGTTATAGCCAGAGCAATAAGACAACAAAAGGAGATCAAGGGTATCCAAATGGGAAAGGAGGAAGTTCAAATTATCCCTATTTGCAAATGATATGATAGTGTACATAAGTGACCCTCAAAATTCCAACAGAGAACTCCTACAGCTGATAAACACCTTGAGCAAATTAGCTGGTTACAAAATTAACTCAAAAAAGTCTGTAGCCTTCCTACACACAAATGACAAGCTTGCAGATGAAGAAATTAAGAAAACCACACCCTCCACATTAGCCACAAGCGATATAAAATATCTAGGAGTTACTCTAACTAAGCAAGTGAAGGACTTGTTTGAAAAAATTTCAAAACTCTGAAGAAAGAGATTGAAGATGACCAGAGAAGATGGAATGATCTTCCTTGCTCATGGATCGGGAGAGTTAACATAGTAAAAATGGCCATCCTACCAAAAGCAATCTACAGATTCAATGCAATCCCTATCAAAATACCACACAATTTTTTAGAGAAATTGAAAGTTCAATTCTGAACTTCATATTGAAAAACAAAAAACCCAGAATAGCTAAAATAATCTTGGACAATAAAAGATGCTCTGGAGGAATCTCCATACCTGATCTCAAACTGTACTTTAAAGCAATAGTAATTTAAACAGAAGGATACTGGCACAGCAACAGGCTGGTTGATCAGTGGAATCGAATCAAAGACCCAGATACGAATCCACACACATATAGTCACTTGAAGCCAAATCCATTCAATGTAAAAATGATAGCATACTCAACAAATGGTGCTGGTCTAACTGGAGGTCTATGTGTAAAAAAATGCTACTGGACCCATATTTGTCACCTTTCACAAAACTCAAATCCAAGTGGACAAAAGACCGCATCATAAAACCAGAGACACTGAGTCACTTAGAGGAAAAAGTGAGGAAGAGCCTGGAACATATTGGCACAAGAGACAATTTCCTGAACAGAACACCATGAGACCTCATGAGGCTGAGAAGCTTCTGTAAGGCAGGAGACACTCTCAAGAGAACAAAGCGACAGCCTACAGACTGGGAAAATTTCTTCACCAAACATACATCTGACAAAAGTCTAATATCCAAAATATATAAAGAACTCAAGAAAGTTAACTCCACCAAACCAAATAACCCAATTTAGAAATGGGGCTTGGAACAAAACAGATAATTCTCAACAGAGGAATATCAAATGGCTGAGAAACACTGAAAGAAATGCTCAACCTCTTTAGTTATCAGGAAAATGCAAATCAAAACAGCTCTGAGATTCCAACTTACACCCATCAGAACGGATAAGATCAAAAATTCAACTGACACCACATGCTGGCCAGGATGTTGGGAGGGAGGAACACCCCTTCATTGCTGGTGGGAATACAAACTAGTACAGCCACTTTGGAAATCTATCTGATGCTATCTCAGAAAAATAAGAATAGGGCTTCCTCTAGACCCAGCTATTCCACTCTTTGGAATATACCCAGAAGATGCTCCAGCACACAACAAGAAAATTTGCTCAATCATGTTCAGAGCAGCCTTATTCATAATAGCCAGAAAATGGAAACAGCCAATGTATCCCTCAGTAGAAGAATTTATAAAGAAACTGTGGCACATATACACTATGGAATATTACTCAGCTATTGAAAACAAGGAATTCCTGAAATTTGTGGATAAATAGATTGAGCTAGAAATGATCATAATGAGAGTTAACCCAGAAGCAAAAAGACTCAAATGGTATATTCTCATTTATATTTGCATACTAGCACAAGGGGCATGTCCCACGAAAGCCTTCACTTAGCAGTAAACTGGGAGAGAGGGGAGGACATCCTATTGGGACTCTAAATGAGAGAAGCATGGGAGAATAGCAAAGTAGAAGGATACAGAGGGTCCTAGAAACCTACATGTTGAACATTATGATAAGCAGATTTGTGCCCAGGGGTCCCACTCAAACTAAGGCACCAGCCAAGTACAATACAGGCCGTAAATTTTAAGCTCCTATCTAGATCTATCCAACGGTCAGAACATTCTCCACAGTTGAGTGGAGAGTGTGATATGACTTTCTCACGTACTATGGTGCCTCACATTTGACCATGTCCCCTGGAAGGGGAGACCTGGTGGCACTCAGAGGAAGGACAGCAGGTACCCAAGAAGATACTTGATACCCTATGAGAATATATAGGGGGAGGTAATCCCCCTCAGGAACAGTCATAGAGGAGGGGAATAATGGGAAAATGGGGGGGGGGGAGGAATGGGAGGATACAAGGGATGGGATAAACATTGAGAGGTAACAAGAATAAATTAATTAAAAAAAAGCAATGTCAGTATAAAAAGGAAACTGTGAGATATAACCACGAGGCTTTCTTCAAAGAAACAAAATAATGGTTATTTATACTGGGACATGCAAGTCAAATCTAATATCTCAGTGGAGACAATTATGATTCAGGCAATGATTGGCTTGTTCCTTCTTTTCTCTAGGCAACTATATTGCTTACCCACGACAAAATATACTTTCAGGTGGGCGTTACCTCACAGATTCTGGCCATTATGCCAAAAACATGTGTCAATTTGTTTTAATTAGCTATCTCAGGCAAAGTCAATGTGAGGAAGGCTGTGTTTAGCCTTCGTTTAAAATTCCAATCTGCTTCCGTTAGCTATATAGCAGGTCACTGCAGCAACTCAACTGGGTCTGTAGAGAAAAAACCATAATCTGATGGGAAATAAGAGCAACTAAATTCAGGAAAGGAAAATCTTTTGTTTGTTCAGCCTGTAGGATGTCATGTTTTCTACATCTCTTTACTGGCATGAAGCATGGAGTATGGCCAGTTTTGATTCCTGTTTCCACTCTTCCATTTTACCAGACATAGGGAAAATCTGATGCATTTAAATACAAAGAGGCTCCTGGAAGGTGAAATGTCAATATAAATTTTTGTGGGACATTCAATTCTGAAGGAGAAAGAAGAGATGACTTCTTTTCAGGTAAATATATGTGTGGGTGAGGGACAGGTTGGTTGTCATTTAAAAAATACTTGATTGTCAGAATTTGCAAACCTGCCCTGTGCTGACTCAAATTTTCAGAATTATTATTTTTGTATTTTCACTCTCATTATTAAATCTTTAAAATTTATTTCACCTGTACACTAAAGCAACCCTTTTTACAAGTCTCTTTTTATGAAAATCTATATAAAATGAAAAATTATAAATGTTCTGATATCAAAGATGAATACAGACAGACAATTTTTACAGAGATTGAATGGTGTCATTATTTATAAAGGCCAATATTTTATGAATACATCATCTGAGGGCCTATTTCTGTAGTTCTCAGCCTTCCTAATGCTTTGATCTTTAATAGCATCCATCATGTTGTGGGGATCATGCAATTTGATCCTCAAAGAGGCCATCACTCACAAGCTTAGTGCCACTGACATATCGGATCACTGCAGAAATATCAGAACATTCTTTTTCTTGGAATATATTTTTAAAAATACACATTAGTTATTGATGACAAAACAAGTGCCATAGTTAACTAATATTTCATTGTGTCAACAATAGAAGTTAGCCAATGGACATGAGGGAATACTGTTAATTTTAATTTCAGACTATACTGACTTTCAAAGATGTAGCTATAAAATTCTCCAAGAAAGAGTGGGAATGTCTGGCCTCTGATCAAAGGGCTTTGTACAGAGATGTCATGCTGGAGAATTACAACAACCTAGTTTCTGTGGGTAAGACAATTTTTATTTTATAATTTCTACTTCATCTTAGGTATGTCTAAAACTTCTACTAGTATTTGTACTTGATTTTCAATGTTAAGTTTCTCTCTTGTTTTTACAGGTATTGATTACTGTCTTATTTATCATTAACATGCTTTGTTACTTTATCTTGTTTTTACATTTGACCTAATGATGATTCAATTTTTCATAACTTTTATATTGGTAGCTTCAAGCACTTGTATGTGAATCCACTTTGAATCTCAAAGTTATAACTTTTTATTATTATTTTACATTTTTGTTTTTTCCACTTTTTAATGAGGTATTTAAGAAAAAGAAATAAAGAATTTTAAAGTGTACTAAGTTAAGAAGAGGCTAATACATCTTGGAAGAAAGTGAGAACTAGAAAGTCATTCATTTATATTTTACACTTTTCCATCTTACCTATTTGGCACAATCCTGTGCTAGTGCATAGCTACATTGATGGTGTATTTCTATGTCTTTTTGAATGACAGATGTTTCTGTTTCAAAATCGGAGTTAATAACCTGTCTTGAACAAAACAAAAAAACCTGGATGGTTGATAAAGAGGAGACCGAAGAAATAAAACCAGGTAAGTTGGAATAAAATGACATGGCATGTGATGATTCTAAACCAAGGAGCAATCTAGACCTAAAGTGTTGTGAGACAGCCTCTTCAATAGAAATTATTCCTAAAAATTTTTCTTATAACAATCTGCTAAATGTATAGTACAGCATGGATGTTATATGATTCTTGCTTTATTTTATCTTAACAGTGGTGATTTGAAATGCAGTATGTTAGAGACATTTGACAAACTATTATATTATTCCTTGATCTAACTACTGATATTTTTGTTTCATTTGAATGATAGATTTGGGTGTTTCTATTACTTATTCCCTTAAAAGGATTTTATAGTGTATATTTGCTTATAGTGTTTCTCTCTTTCACCTCCTCCCAAACCAACTCCTCTCTTCACACTAACTCAATGTCATTATTTCTCCCTCCTCCTTCTCTCAAGAAAAAAGAAAATAATAAAAAACAAAATGAATTAAAACATGGAATAGGATTTGTACTAGTAACTTTTCCTGAACCTAAGGAATAAATAGGACTAACAGATATAATGCTATATCCAAAAAAACTTCCATTTTTCCCTCTCCATGTATCTATGTACTACAAATAGGTTTTCAGCATCTGTGACACATTTTATCTCTTGCCCATTATCAAAGCAGGATATTTCTGCCTTAAAATTGTGCATACTGTCAGTGGGTTTATATGTGCATTAGTCTTGTTTTGTCTATAAGGTGATGTTTATTGAAAGTTACCCAACACCTCTGGCCTTTTTAATCCTCTGCCTCATTTCCTACATAGGTCCTTGAGCCTTGATAGGAGGGGTGTGATAAACATAACCCACATTGAACCAAGTACCCCAAAATCTCTCAGTATCTGCACTTTGTCAAGTTGTTGACTTCCATAGTAAGCTTCTCTGTTGAAGGTTGAGTAATGCACAGATCTACAGGAAAAGGAATATGTATTTTTGAGGCATATCATGGACCTTTTAATTTACAAGAAGAGTACTAGGTTTTAATATAGAGCCCATGACTTGTTTATTCTCAGATTATTGTTTTCCTAGACATGTTACCCCATACACTCAAAGAAGCCTACCATATCTTAGGCCTCCAGCTTGTCACAGAGATGCCTCCACACATGCTTTCTCTTTTCCATGCAAGCCTTTTATCCTACTGCCTCTACTCTCACCAGGTCTGATCTCCACCATCATTTCTCTCTGCATTCCCTCTCCTATCTTGTTCCTTGTCTGCAATGTAATCGACTGTCTATTCTACTTATCATTTATCTGAGGTATAATCACCACCCTCTTGTGTTTTTTTTTTTTTTTTTTTTTTGTTGTTGTTGTTGTTCCTTATCTTCTTTGGGCCT
Organism: Acomys russatus; assembly: GCF_903995435.1. NCBI lineage: Eukaryota > Metazoa > Chordata > Mammalia > Rodentia > Muridae > Acomys > Acomys russatus. The sequence continues at coordinate 2,314,030 of NW_026131903.1, forward strand.
TTTAAGGTTATATTATTATCCTGTACTATATGATTAAATTCCACTTATAAATGAGTAAATATCATGTGTGTCTTTCTGTGTCTGGTGTAACTCACCATGAATGATCTTTTCTACTTCTGTCTATTTTACTACAAATTGTGTGGTGTCCTTGTTTTTAACAGCTGAATAGTATCCCATGATGTAAATGTACCAGTTTCTTTGTCCATTTTTTTAGATGAAGACCTGTGGGTTGGTTCCAGTCTCTGCCTCTTAGAAATAAAGCTGACATGAACATGATGAGCAAATCACGTTTGATGTATGGTAGAGCATATTTTGGGAATATTACCAGAATTTATGTATCTGTGTTGTGAGGGAGAGCTATTCCCAATATTATGAGAAGGCAACAGATTGATTTTCAAAGATGGAATACAAGTTTGCACTCTCATCAGCAATGGAAAAATGTTCCACTTTCTCCACATCCTTGCCAGCATGTGCTACCACTTGAGATTTTTATATTCATCCTTTTGATTTGTGTATGATGGAATCTCAGAATCAGTTTAATTTACATTTCAGTGATTATTAAGGATGTTGAGCATTCTCAGCCATTAGAGATTCTTCTGATGAGAATTATCACATCAGTTCTGCATCCTATTTTTATTGGATTTGCTTTGATGGTGTTTAATTTCTTCAATTCTTTGTATATTACCACTTAGTCTGATGTTGGGTGGATGATGATCTTTTCCTAATCTATAGGATGCTATCTTTTTCTACTGACACTATCCTTTACCTTACAGAGTCTTTTCAGTTTCATTAAGTCCCATTTATTAATTGTTGATCTTACAGCACGAGTTGTTGGTGTTCTGGTCAAGAAGTTGACGCCTGTGCCAAGAGGCAAAGATTGAGCTCCATCTTCTCTTCTGACAGATGTAGTCTATCTGGATTTATATTGACATCTTTGGACCACAGGGACCTGGGTACTATGCAGGGTGATTAATATGGATTTATTTGCATTTTGTCTACATGTAGATATTGAATTAGAACAACAATCGTTAAAAATAATTTATTTTTTCCAATGTATGGTTTTTGCTTCTTTGGAAAATGTCAAGTGTTTGTAGGTGTGTTTTTGTAGATTTCTTTCTGAGTACTCCATTCATCAACCAGTTTATTTATATACCAGAACGATGAAGTTCTTATTATATTTGCTTTGTAGTACAGTTTTAAATCAGAGGTGTAGATACCACCATGTATTCTTTTATTGTATATGACTGTTTTACCTATTTTGTTTTTTTTATTTTTCCATAAAAACTGAGAAATATTATTTCCATGTCTGTAATTAATTCTTTTGGTATTTTGATGGCAATTGTATTGAATCTGTAGAGTCCTTTAGGCAAAGGGCCACCTTTACTATATTAATTTTACTGATCCAAGGGCATGGGAGATCTTTCCGTTTTCTTATATGTTCTTCAATTTTCTTCTTCTGATTCTTGAAGCTTTTGTCATACAGGTTTTGGCTTGCTTGTTTAGAGTTATACCAAGATATGTTATATTATTTATAGCTATTTTGAAGGTTGTATTTTCCCTAATTCCTTTCTCAGCCATGTTTTTGTTTATATATAAGAGGTCTACTGATTTTTTCAGTTAATGTTCTATCCACCCACCTTGCTTAAAATGTTTATCAGATGTAGGAGTTCTCTGATATAACTTTTAATTTCATTTTGTATAGTATTTTATCATCTGTGAATACTGATGCTTTGACCTCTTTCTTTTCAACTTATATCCTCTTGATGTCTTTTAGTTTTCTCTTTTCATTGGCTAGAATAGCAAGTACTCTATTGAAAGGATACAGAGAGGTTGGGCAGCCTTATATTGTCCTTGATTTTAGTGCAATTGTTTTTAATTACTCTCCATTTTGTTTAATGTTGACCCTAGGCTTAATGTATATTGCCTTATAGTGTAGCGATATGTGCATGGTATCATTCATCTTTACAAGATTATTAAGATATTGGATATTTTAAATGCATTTTCAGCATCTAATGAGATTATCATGTGGTTTTTTTCAATTTATTTATATGGTTCCTTATGTTGATGAATTTTCATATATTGAACCCCACCTCCATGCCTTTGATGACACCTACAAGGTCATGGTGGACAATATTATATACATGTTCTTGGATTTGACTTTGAAGTACTTTATTGGGTATTTTTGCCTCAAAGCTCATAAGGGAAATTGATCTCAAGGTCTCTTTTTTTGTTGGATCTTTGTGTGGTTTAGGAGAGTATGGCCTCATAGAACCATGTTTGGCAATGTTCCTTCTGTTCCTATTTTGTAAAATAGTTTGGGACTCTTGGTATTAGCTCTTTGAAAGTCTGGTAAAATTGTGCATTGAAATCATCAGGCCTTGGGCTTTTGGGATGGAAAATTTTAATGACTGCTTCTACTTCCATATGGAATATAGGGCTCTTTAACTTGTTGTTCTATTTCTGATATAATTTTGGTACATGAAATCTATCAAGAAAATGGTCCATATTGTGTAGAATTTCCAATTTTTGAAGTACAGGCTTCTGACGTAAGAGCTAGTGATACTTTGGATTTCCTTAGTTCTGACTTTTTTTATTTGGATATGGTCTGTCTTTCAGTCATTTTTGCTAAGGGCTTGTCTATTTTGTTGATTTTCTCAAAGAATCTGCTAAGATTTTCTTGATTATTTGTATTGTTCTTTGTTTCTAATTAACTTACTGATTTCTGGCCTGATAGTGATTACTTCCTGCAATCCACTACTCTTAAGTGTGTTTGCTACTCTAGAGCATTCATGTGAACTGGTAAGTTTCCAGTATAAGAGCTCTACAATTTCCTTATGAGTGTACTGAAGTGCTTGGATCCTTCGTCTTAGCACTTCTTTCCTTGTGTCATGTTTTCACTAAATTTGGGGAAGTCTTTAATTTTTTTCTTTATTTATTCTCTGACCCAGTGGTCATTGAGTAACGGGAGGTTCAATGTATATGTAGGCTTTTTGTTATATCTGTTGTGGTCAAAGTTCAGCTCTCATCCATGTTGATCTGATAAAATAAAAGAGGTTAACTGAATTTTATTTTATCTGTTGAGGATTGCTGTATGACCAACTATATGGTTTTATATTGGGGAAATTTCCATGTGGTGCTGAGAAGAAGGTATAGTCTCATGTTATTAAGTGTAAAGTTCTATAAATATGTCTTACTTCCATTTGATTCATGACATCTCTTTCATTAATTCTGTTTAATTTGCATACTTCCCCACCTATTTTGGTTAATTTTGGTTGAAAGTCTCTTTTATTAGATGTTAGGATGTCTATTCTTGTGACTGTTGCTTGTAAAACCCTTTTCCAGATGTTTACTCTGAATTAAGTCATATCTTTGTTTTTGAGGTGTGATTCTTGTATGCAACAGAATGTTGGGTCTTGTTGATACATCCATTCTTTTATCTCCTGGTCTTTAATGGAAGAATTTAATCCACTGATGTTCAAAGATATTAATGACTATAGATTTTATTTTATTTTATTATTTTATTTTGCTGTTGATGGTGGTTCCTTTGTATATTTGTCTTATTTTGGTATTAATGTTGTGAAATTATTTATACTCTACATTTTCTCTTGTGTAGTTAACCTCCTTGCATTGGAGCTTTTCTTCTAGTGTATTCTGTAAGGCTTGGTTTATGCATAGATAATGTTTAAATTTGTTTTTCTCATGGAATTTCTTTTTCTCTATGTATGGTGATTGAAAGATTGTGGGTTATTATAGCCTGGGCTGATATCTGTGGTATCTTTGGATCTTCAAGACATCACTCCAGGCCCTTCTAGCATTTAATTCTCTGTTGAGAAATGAAGTATGACTCTGATAGGTCTGCCTTGTTATGCTACTTGGTAGTTTTCCACTCCAGATTTTAATATATTTTTGTTCTTTACATTTCATGTTTTTATATGTGTGAAGATGAATTGTTTTCTGGTCTAATATATTTGTTACTCTATAAGACTTTTGTAGGTTTCAAGGTATCTCTGCCTTTTGTTTGGAGAAATTTGGTTTTTCAATTTTGTTGAAAATATTTTCTGGTCATGGAGCTCAGAAACTTCTCTTTTGCCTATTCCTATTTGAATGTTTTGTGTTTTCATCATGTCCTTGATATCCTGAATGATTTGTGTCAGGAATTATTTTCAATTTAATATTACTTTGATAGATGTGATGGATTTATCGGTTTCTTCAATTGTGTCTTCTCTACCTGAGATTCTCTCCTCCTCCTCTCATGTTTTGTTCCTTACCTCTGTATTTCATGTTCTCTTCCCTAAGTTTCCAATTTTTCATGTTTGTGTTTGCTTTATTAATTCTATTTTCTTTTTCAGGTCTTGAAGCATTTTATTATTGTCCTTTACCTGTTTGATCATATCCATATGTATATATGTATTTTCACATTGGTTTTTCAAGACAGGGTTTCTCTGTGTTAGCTTGGGCAGTCCCAGTCTCACTTTGTAGATAAGGATTGCCTCAAACTCACAATTATCCACATGCCTCTGCCTCCTGACTTCTGGGCTTAAAGGCATGCACCAACACACCCAACTATATCCTCCTATATTACTTAGAGGGATTTATTTATTTTTTTCTTGCAAGGTATCTACCATCTTCATAACGATAGATGTAAGGGAATTTCCCCCACATTTCGGCTGTGTTTGTGTGTCCAGGTCTTGTTTTATTAGGATCTATGGATTGTGCCCATGCCATATTGCCCTGGTTTTGGTTTATTGTGTCCTTATGCTGCCCTTTAGCAATCTGGTTGTCCATTGCTTTGTCTGGTTGTTCCTGGGGGGGTGGGATCCTAGAGGATACAGAAAGAACCATTGGTTGTGTGATGGGGGCTGGATCTCCCCATATAGCCTGAATCTCATCACTGCTTTCTGTATCCCAGTTAGACCTATAGGCAGGTGCTTGTCATATTGGTGTCTAACCTTTGTGATCCTCAGATATGGCAGGTATCTTCAAGATTTCTTGGAGATCCACAAACCATAAGCTGGTCTTTCCCTTTGGAATGTAGGAATATCCAGGAGGTCAGGGTATAGAACTGTTTCTGGCTAGCACCTGGGATCCCTGAATTCTCTAGGGGAAGATAATCATTTTCTGGCATTTTGGAGTAAGCTGTGAATAGGAGCCAATTGCTTGCTCTTGCCCCTCACTGAGCTCCTGCTACTCAGACTCCATGCCTGCTGGGTGTCCCAATTTTGAACTAAGACCTTATATACTGCTATTGTCCATCAGATTTTCATATCAAGACAAGTGGAATTGTGAACCAGAGTCTCAGATCATGTCCCTGGTTTTCAAATGCTGTCCTTGGGGAGGTTAATAAAGTATGGTTTCCAGTGGCTGTAGCCATGTGTCTCTGGAACTCATGGTAGGGTATTATGGAAGGTGCTGAGTGACTCAAACCTGGGACAGTATGCCTCTTGAACCCAGTGATCATCCATATAGGGCATGCTAATATGCATCTATAGCTCCCAGGATGCATTCTCTCATCCAGAAATTATACATATTGCTGTTTTATAGTCCACATATTTGCTACACATTTGATCCATAGTCTCCACTTTCCTGCTACTTAGACAACATGAATTCTGGGTACCACCATCTTGGAGCACCAACTTTTAAAATATTTGTCAGAAACCTTATTTCTTCAAAACTTATATTTTGTTCCTGCCCACTTGAGAAACTCTTCCCCATTTCTCAGTTTATATTACCTCTATTTATTCTATCCCCATGAAAATAATTATACTAAATAACTGAGTGTGAGGATAATGAGATTAAGCTTCCCACTACAATTCATCTGCATTATGGATTTTCAAATACATAATGTTCATAGGTGAAACAATATACAATCATAAACAAGAGGCCACTCACAGAGGTGTGTTTATATACTTGTAGTACACATAGCTATAAACATGCACACACAAAACACATACATACACACACCCATGTAAATATCTAACAATTATAATTAATGAAAAATAAAATATCAACTTCAGTATGAGTGTGGGGAAGGTGGAATGTTACCTGGGAAATGCTGGCGGTAAAGAAGGGAAAAGAAATGTGGTGTATTTCCACTTCAAGAGAAAATATATTTTAAATAATGTTTAACTATTCAAATGTCATGGCTGCAGTTTCATATTTTAATTTACAAAGAAGGTATACATAGTACCATGGAAACAAAATTAATTTTAGCCACATCAAGATTTTTATCTTGTTAAGAATATTTTGCCGGGTATCTTGGCACATGCCTTTAATCCCAGCACTGGGGAAGCAGATGTAGGAGGATTGCTGTGAGATTAAGGACAGCCTGGTCCACAAAGCTGGTCCAGGATAGCTAAGGCTACACAGAGAAACCCTGTCTTGAAGAAAAAAAGAAAGAAAGAATTCTTTGGTTTGTAAACAATTTATTTGTCTCAGTGAATGTTTTTTTTTAAAGGTTTGTAAAAATTAAACCTTCTTTTTTAATGTGTCTGACATGGTTTTTACATGATACATTTAAATTTTTATCATGTTCTTTTTCCTGTTTTCTTATAAATGTTCTCCCTGATTTTAAATCATTGTTTAATATATCATTAGGATTAAATACTAATATAAGTGTTGTAGTTGCTCATTTTTGTCATTATTTTCTTCATTTATTTAGAAAGATGATTGGTTTTTATATTAATGATTGAGTGTCACAGTGAGGAGTAGGTTTTTATTGATATGTGATAATTATAACTATTTTGTTTCACATTATCTGTTACACAGAATACCTAATGATGACTTTCATATATATTACAAAATATATGATAGTTTCCTGAAATATCTTCTAACATCTTTTGTGATCATGGCATTTGTTTCTTTGGAGCAAAATTATTGCAGTTCGGTGTTGTACCATTTTGCTATGATCCCTGTATTGGTGACATTTTGTGCAATATATATCTACATCTATATTAGTATATATCTAAAACGATATATAATGGTGTGCTTTCATTTCTTTCAGCTCTGTCTTGTTATCATACAAAGAAGCTATTCCTACAGGATTGTACCCAAGATTCTCTCCAAGAAGAAATAACAAGAATATGTGGTAGTATGGCCTTTCAGATCTAGATACAAAGAAATTCTGGGAATATGCATGTAGAAGTGAATTTCATAAAATTTGTGGTTATGGAAATGGACTGTGTGCAAAACACAAATCTTATAAATGTAACAAGAGTGAGAAATCATTTAAACTGTCCTCAGAACTTGATGTGCACCACACAATTCATATTGGAGAGAATTGTTTTAAATGTAATGAAATTGGGAAATCCTTTACCTTATCCTCTACTCTCAAGTTTCATCACAGAATTCATACTCAAGAAAATCCTTACAAATGTAATGATAGTGGGAAATCCTTTACCAAATCCTCAAATCTTCAAGATCACTACAGAATCCACACTGGAGATGAACCTTACAAATGTAATGAGTGTGGGAAATGCTTTACCCTGTCCTCAACTCTCCAAGTTCATCCAAGAATCCATATGGGAGATAAACCACATAAATATGATAAGTGTGAGAAATCATTTAGAATCTCCTCAAACCTTCAAGTTCATCCAAGAATCCATATGGGAGATAAACCACATAAATATGATAAGTGTGAGAAATCATTTAGAATCTCCTCAAACCTTCAAGTTCATCAAAGAATACATACTAGAGAAAAAACTTATAAATATAATAAGTGTGAGAAATCATTTACCCAGTCTTCAACTCTCCAATGTCATCAAAGAATCCATACTGGAGACAAACCATATAAATGTGATAAGTGTGCGAAATCATTTAGAGTGTCCTCAAGACTTAAAATTCATCAAAGAATCCACACTGTAGACAAGCCATATAAATGTAACGAGTGTGGGAAATGCTTCGCCCAGTACTCAGGTCTCCAGTTTCATCAAAGAATCCACACTGGAGACAAACCATATAATTGTGATAAGTGTGAGAAATAATTTAGAATGTCATCACGGCTTCAAGTTTATCAAAGAATACATACTGGAGAAAAATCTTACAAATGTAGTGAGTGTGGGAAATCATTTACCTGGTCTTCAAATCTCCAATGTCATCAAAGAATCCATAATGGAAAGAAACCTTTTAAGTGTAAGTAATATAAGAAATACTTTTGGAAGTCCTCCACTCTTCAATCTTGCAATAGACTATAATCTCAAGACATTCCATGTTAATGTAAAGAATGGTATGTGTGTTACCCATAAATAATATCTTCAATGACAACAGAGCATGCAAACTGGAGACAAAACTTACATAGGTGAAGCATGAGGCAAATACCTTAGCACAAGTTCAAAGTTTAGAACACATGGAAGTTTCCTAGAATAAGAGTCTACCTTAATATGTAATTACTGCCCTACTGTTCATTAGGGAAACATAGTTTTAACATGAGAAAAATGCTTGTAAGAATTTAAACAATCTTGAAATCTTACTCACTATCAGAGACTTCTTATTAAGAATCCATATTCTTGATAGAAGTTGGAAGCATTTTACCCATAAATAAACTTTATATTTATATGAAGTAGTTATTTGGAAAATAAAATAATAAAAAATTATTTCATGCAATTTAAATTTGCTGTCATTGATTAGTCATACCTTGGAATTGATGTAAAAACTGATTAAAGAAATATTTTAAAATGTAAAGAAATTAAGCCAGGATAATATTATTAATACCCATCTTAGACAAACCTGTTGCATAATATTTTGTATAGGTTAGTATGGTAGACATCTGGTGTTTGTAAATATATTCTATATGACTATTACTGTCTTGGTAGTCTTTGAGTTTTTATAGATTATGCATTACAGATACCTTTTAAATCTGAAACTAATCCCTTATTTCTCATAATTATTAACAAACATTGCAACTGTGTTCTATTGATACTGCATTGCTGTGATTAATATTCCTTAATTGCTGGGATGTTGTCATTTGTTTGATTCTTTCCATGATTGATAATGAAAACAAAAACAATTCACACAAAAAAATTTGATCCCTTTATAAAAATGGCAAGACACCAATTAGGGAGAGAATATATGAGGAGCAGAGGAAACAATGAGTATGCTAAAACCTGAGTGTATGTGTTCTGTGGGAAAAGTTACTCCCATTTGCGTCCACTGTTAGAGATATGGGATTGAGGGTTTAAGATGATAAATCTTTCTCTCATCCATATGTTGATGTCCAAAGACTGTGTCAAATTTTGTCCACGATAGCATTCTCCTTCATAGATGTTTGGTCCAAAATATTGCTCCCCTGAAGAAACTGTACTTACTAAGATGAGTTAAATATCCGTCATCCCTAGTTATATATAATAACCCTGCCTCTCTTTTTAGCAAATGCTAAGTCTTATCCTATGTAACTGGGACACAGTGGGTGTATTTTCTAGGAATTTTTGTAGAAAATGTCAATGAAAATTACCTCTAAAATGTTACCTAAATGTCTATACATAGCATTCCTAAAATATTGTGGTATATGTAATTTAAAAACATAAAGTATATTACGAATATATTATTTTTTTAAATTTATGCTTGTTACATCTCAATGGTTACCCCATCCCTTTTATCCGCCAATTATTCCCTCCCTCCCATTTTCCCCTTATTCCCTTCCCCTTTGACTGTTCCTGAGGGGGATTACCTCCCCCTGTATATGCTCATAGGGTATCAAGCCTCTTCTTGGTAACCTGCTGTCCTTTCTCTGAGTGCCACCAGGTCTCCCCCTCCAGGGGACATGGTCAAATGTGAGGCACCAGAGTACGTGATAGGCAGATTTGTGCGCAGGGGGTCCCGCTCAAACTAAGGCACCAGACAAGGACAATACAGTTGGTAAACTTTACACCCCTACCCAGATCTAGCCAATGGTCAGAACATTCTCCACAGTTGAGTGGAGAGTGGGATATGGCTTTCTCACGAATATATTATTCATGCATGTTTAATCAGTAAAATAAATTCTCCTGTACTATTTACCTAAAATTGCCATTTTGGGTCCAATAAACTAAACCTTGTTAGCCCTATAGTAAATGTCAAATACATTAAGATAGAAATATGATTCAAACACATGTTGCTATATGCATAAAAATATACCTATCTTGTAACAAAATTCAAACTCAAATGACCTAAATTCATATGAGATGCTTGTTCAACTCAAGTACAGATAGAACTACTGAGAAACAAAGTTATATATGATGAAAAGTTGATTTTCAGAAATAGTGAGGGCTTATGAACAATATTTTAATCATATCAAAGAAATAGTATGACTAAATTCACTGACATGAGTTCCAAATCTGATTAGATCATAAAAGTGTGATGAAATGGTTAAGCCCCTCTTTTACTCACCCCAAATGACACTGTATTTAGTACTTGAGTATCTGTTAGGTACTCAGGATTTCAAGGAATTAGTGTCAGGATCCTTTGGTATTCGCATTTCATATCTATTGTGAATAGAGCAGCGCCTAACAGAGGTGAGCAAGTATCTGTGGAGTAAAATGATGGGTGCTTTGTCCATATGTCAAAGAATGGTACACTGGGTCATATGGTAGATTTAATTTTAGTGTTTGATAATTCTCCATGCTGATTCCCATAGTTGCTCTACTAGTTTGGAATACTGCAACAGTGAATGAAGTTTCTCATTTTCATGTGGTATTTTTCAGTCTACTCTTTTGATGATAGTTAGAAGTATGACAGCAGGAAGTTGAATTTTCAAAGTTTTATTTCATTTTCAAGTGAGGAATTCCATGGAATGATATTTTTAACTACATATTTGCTATATATTATTGGCTCTGTTTCTTAGCAATTAAAACTTAGTATACAACCCAGCTATCTTACATAAGAGGGAAAAAAGTTTAAAAGGAATCAAGAGTGAACCCTTCAGTATCCGTTCCATGAGATGGGTCCCAAGTTGTCTCTAGCCTGCATGCTGTTCCAGCCTGTTTGCTGATTCTCTTCCCAATCCACATGCGCTCAAGCTCGGTCCAAACCTGCTGCCTCCTCTCTGTCCTCTCTGTCTGTCTGTGTCTCACATACAAGGGCTGGTCACTTCCCATAGAGGATCGATTAAAAAGACAATAATCCAGGTAGAATCGCCTGGTCTGGTTCCTAAATTCCAGACCCAGGATGGCTCCACTCAGTCTATCCCAAGGGTACTCTCAGAGAGCATCCATGGTGTGTCCAAGGACAAAGCCTGCCAAAACAGCTTTCACCTATGACAAAGCTTACAATTCTTCCCACAATATATTTCTGTCATTTTAGAATTGTCTATTCAGATTCAAGGGCCAGTTTTTGAATAGGTCATTTTTAACATTTCATTTATGACTTACTTTTATATCCTAGATATTTATTCACCTGCCAAAAACAGAATTGTCAATAATCCTCTCACATTCTATACGAGTTTCTATTCGCTCGATTTTTTTTTTCACTGTTCTTCAACTTTTAGTTTTATAAAATTAAGCTTGCCATTCATTTGTTGAACTTAATACTTGGATTAAAAGGAGTTCTATTCAGACAGTACTTTCACATAGATAGATAATATATAGGTGATAGAAAATTAGATGATATATTGTTCTATAATGTGTATCTTTATATGTAGAAAGATATTTAAATATATATGCATATATACATATGTACATATTATATCTATTGACATATTTTTCCACATATATACATTATATATGCATACTTATATGAATATATTTTCTGAATAGTACTCTCTTCTCCAAGAAATAAAACCAAGAATTGGCATTGGGAATATGCATATGTGTATATACATGTGTGTATATGTACATATATATGTGTGCATGTGTCTGTATATATATATATACATACATACATGTATATCTATCAAGCTATATAAGCATCTGTATTTATCTATATCTATATATCATCTAATTTATAAGATGTATGGGTATCTCTATGTACTTATATCTACCTCTCTATATATTTGTGTATATATATGGATTCATATATATATATATATGTGTGTGTGTGTATATATTATAATGATATAAATGTAGATGTAGCTATAAATATACTGCAAAGTATAGCCTATGATTTATACCAAGAGCTTCCCCATTTCTGGTTTCAGGTTTATGTGTTTAATCTCTTTTTAGATAGGTTTGGTAAAAGATTAAACCAAAGTGATAAATTTGCTTAACACATCTAGAAGTTTTAGTAAGATTTTAAAAAAATTTCTATTATATAATATGATGCCATCTGCGAGTATGAATAGCTTGACTCATTCTCTAATTATTTATATCAGTTTAATTTCCTCCTTTTTCCTTCTCACTAAAACTAGTATATAGAACAAAATATGGAATCATAATTGGTATACTATACATCATGGGCTTATTTCTAAAATGAGTATGAAAGTTCGAAGTTTTCATTGACAATTATATTATCTGTAGTATTTACATGTATAGGTTTTATAATGTTGACACGTGTTCATTGTATTTGGTCATACTCTACGATTTTTGGAAGAAATATTTGATTATGTCAGAGCGGTTTTCTTCCTCTGTTAAGATAATCATGTGGTTTTGGTATATGAGTCCTTTTATGTAGTTTATTACACTTATTGATATTTTATATTTAATGATCCCTGCAATTCATACATAAAACAACCAAAATCATGGTCCATAAACAAGTTGATGAATATTTGTATTTTTGGATATTTTTAATGTATATTCATCAAGGATATTGTCCTGTAGGGTTTTTTTTTGTAAGTCTTTACATAGTTTTAATATTGAAGTGAGAGAAGCTTTATGGAAAATGATTGAACGAGCTTCTTGATTCCTTTTTTATCTGATTTTATTATGTTATATTTTTCCTTTTTTGAATATTTTCTGATAGATTACCACATGGGATAATTATTCATCTATAAACATGATATTGTAAATTTGTAGGTAAATCGATGAAATTAGAAAAAGATCATACTCAATTTCCCATCCTGCAGAACATATCAAACCAGGGTACACCTGAAAGAAGGGGTGAGGACTGAAAGAGAAGGATGACAAAGGCTGGGAAGTGAATATACAGTCCACTTTTCCTCCATTGCTATGGGAACAGGGGCATAGTGAGCAAGTGCAAGTGTATCAGCCTCCTCTATGTTGGCTGAGAAGCCCACCACTGCTATGGGAAGGCAGGTGCAGTAAGCATGCGCACATGTGTCGAATTAGGTTCTTTTTGTTGGCTGAGCTGTTGCTGCTGTTAAGCAAGTAGCAGCAATTTTTTTTAAATTCAAAGTAAAATGACTAGGTGATTGGGAATATGATTCTCCCTTTATACCTTTAAAAATTAAGTTGTCTGTTTTGTTTGTTGTGTCATTTGTTCCCCAATTCGCAGCCAGTCAGCCAGTCCCCTGTGGCTGCAGTGGCTTGAGAATGCCCAGGCCTTTGACTCAGGAAGGAATACAGCAGAAAAAAGTGTCAGTTTTAAAATTGTCTCACACTCCATGGAGACCAGGTTGGTATGCAAAATAAAAATTTTGTTTTTAAAAGTATAGCATTGTCCACGTTTTGTTTAACCTTTTAAGTAAAAACTAAGCAAAGAGACAATAAAACATCTTGTAGTTAATGAGTTTGGGATTAACTCCATGTATTAGGCCAAATCAGAAAATTGTACGCTTCCTAAAAGTAAAATTGAGTTAGAAAATTTTAAACTTTCTGTAATCTTTTACAAGAAAAAAAAATTAAACAAAAAATTTGAAAAATTTTGTAGTCTTTTGCAAGCAAAACCTAAAATAAGAAAATTATAAAACATTAGGCATTTAACACCATTTTTCAGGCTGTAGTTTTTCAACTAGCCATGAGCTTGTGGCAATTTTTGTTTTGGAATAGCTGAGCCTGTAAAACATTTTGGTGCATGAATGTTTTCACCCTGGGTAGTTTCTCGGGGTAGCTATCATGCCTGGTTCCAGCTTGTGGTGTTTGTTTGGAAAACTGACCAGCAAGTAAAGCCTGGCCCTCTCTCAAAATAAAATAAATTGTCTTTAAAATATAGAAAATTGGTCTTTTCTCAAAATATAGAATACTGGCCTTTTCTGAAAGTATAGAAAATAAAACATAATTTGAACAATCAAACAAATTTACAGACATAGACACAAAATTTGGCATGATCATAAAGCAAACAAAACAGTTTGACAGGCAAGACAAAATAAAGCAGCTTTGAAACTTTGAAAATAAACATCATGCTTAGGTTTAGACTCTCTTTAACTAAAGCCGGGAAATAAAAAATCTATATACAGAAATCTTCATACGTCTAAAACATAACAAGTAACCATGGAGACATATTTTAATTCAACATCTATCTGTCAGAGATGATTTGGCATCATTTCTTTGGGATAAACATCTAAAAGTAACACAGGTAAATATTGAGGACAGGTGAAGCATGTCTTTATTATGGCTTGAGTCTGTATTTTAATAATTTTATATTGCAGTCTTAGACTTTGGTTATTAATATGATGTCAAACATGAGCCTTTTGAGCTCTTATCACATTTGTAAGGCATACCAAATTTTTAATAGCTTCATTACCTATAGCCAAAAGTCTAGGCAACTTAGTATGAAGTTTTAAATATCCTATAGCTATCTTTATTTCAGAAAATAATCCATTAGTCTTTGATTGGGGTTGGATTAGCTAGCCCCTATAGTCTCTAAACATGAAATAGTCTCTGTCACATAGGCATTATCTGAATATAAGTTAAAATGTTGTAAAATAGTAGCTACTATTTGTAGTTCTATAATTTGAGCAGACTTAGTAGAAGTAGGAATAACATGTCTGTCCTCTATGTAATTAGATATCCCATTAGAAGACCCACCAGTAAAAATCAGCAAACCATCTGTCACAGGCTGAAATTGAGATATTTTAGGAAAATTAAGTGGATGTTTAATTAAAAATGAAAAATCCTTTTAGAGCAAAAATGGTTATCTATATTTCCATAGAAATGTACATGAACCAATGGGCAATTATTAGTATTAATAAAGAGGCAATCTTGTTGCTTTTTAGAATATGGCTAAACAATAAAATTAGGTTCTTTGTCAAAATATTTTTTCTTGCAGTCAACCTATATGTATCAACTTTGCAAGAGCCAAATAATATAGTAACGTTACTCTATTGGAAGAAGATGGCAAATATTCCCATAATATAAGAGTCTCTTGAAAAATACTGTACAGGTTATGAATTGATGGGAGATAGGCTCTTCGCACAATGCCAAGGCATTTTTAGCTTCAGCTGTAAGCTCCAGAGCTGAATGTGGTCAGGAATGTCTTCATACGATTTTAGATAAAAGTGGAAAAAACTCCAGTAGTTAATTTTAAATAAGTTCTAAGCCAATCTTTATCAACAAGTATCTTTAAAAAACCATTTAAAGCCTTTAATCCACTCTTTGAACTTCTTTAGGATCTATCTGTAGACCAGACTAAGACAATTTAGTCTCTATTCTTCCAGTAATAAATATGTCAACCATATAATGAATGGGAAAAAATTAATATATTGAATTTTATAAAACTTAAAGCAATTTGAGATTCGTGTCTCTTAACCCTATGTTTGTCATGCCTGGAGTGAAGGCAAACTCCAGGAGCAGTTTTATTGCTCTATTTTATCTTTAAACCTTTGTGGACAATTATTTATTTCAAGATTTTTCTGACCATGCCCAAAATACCTCTGCTTTTCTTTCAAATGCTGAGTGAGCATAGTTTGCATTGTCATTCTCTGTAAAGTTAATCCTTGATAGAAAGATGGACTGATCAGCACACAATCTAAAGTATCCTGACAAATTATGTTATTTCTGTAAGGCCTAATCATATTACCAGAAGAATCCTTTGAAATTTCCAAGTTACGAAATTTCCACAGACCATCAGGGCCCAGCCAGATGCAATGTACACAGAGTCTTTTTTATTGATCTTGCTTCAGAGAACGACAGTCCATTCCCTAGAGGCTGAGGAAGGTGGGCAAACTTGACTCCATAGAATACAAAGTTTTTAAAGTCTGAAACCACAACCAATATTTCCCAGACTTGGAATTGCATAATTGGGTAAGGGACATAGAGAAACTTGGGCTCAATTGATAAAGTACAGGGCAGAGGAGCTTTGAGTCATGCTGGTGGAGGACTCTTATCTAAATTTTTCTTCTGCTCTATCTATTACACTGCAGGATCTCCCACACAATTGGAGAATGAAAAGTTGGCTCTAATCTGATGAGGTGAGCTTTTGTTTGAACCCCAGGGAAATGAGCCCCTGGCCTAGCTCCCAGGAAAGTTGGCTTCAAGCTGATTGAGCATAGAGCAGAGAGGGGGCTTCTGCTCAGGGAAGCTAGCCCTTGTCAGGTTCCCACAAGTGGGCTTAGTGTTTATAGAATTAGTTTTTAAATTGGTCTTTTAAACCAGGAAGGACATTATGTCAGGTTAGAATTATATGTTATCACCTTGCTTTTTTAATACTTTAATTGACCCCTGTCCCCTATATGCCAAGTGCAGTATCTCATAGGTTTAATCACATAATTGGAAGACAGGTGGATCTCTGTGTGTTGAGGGACAGCCAAGGCTACATAGAGACCCTGTCTCAAACAACAAAACCTGAAAAAATATTAATTTTGATTTTTGAGACAGGGGTTCTCTCTGTAGTCCTGCCTGTCCTGACGTCCCTTTGTAGATCAGGCTGGCCTCAAACTCACATCAATCTTTCTGCCTCTGCCTCCTAAGTGCTGGGATTAAAGTCGTGTGTAACTACTCCTTAAAGAAAAAAGATTTTAAAAGAAATTGAACATTTAAAAAGTAAATATACGTGATGTGTGTGTGTGTGTGTGTACATATATATATATATATATATGGATATCTTAATATCTCAAAAGATTTTAAATTAATTATACAGTATTTCTCCCAAATCTCTGACTGCACACCAGAAGAGGGCACCACATCTCATTGTAGATGGTTGTGAGCCACCATGTGAATCCTGGGAATTGAATGCAGGACCTTTGGAAGCAGAGATAGTGCTCTTAAACTCAGAGCCATCTCTCCAGCCCTTCAAAAATTCTTTTTAAGTAGGCATTAAAACAAAAGCATTGAACTGGGCAGTGGTGAGCCATGCCTTTAATCCCAGCACTCAGGAGGCAAAGGCAGGTGCTGTGCTGCAAAGTGAGTCCAGGACAGCCAAGGCTAACACAGAGAGACCCTGTCTAGAACCCCTCCCTGCAAAATGTCTTGCTTTTATGTGGAAATACTGGTGCCTCTGTTTCTCTTGAGTGCTAGGAAACTACCTATGTATTTATTTAGGTTTTTGGAGATAGGGTTTTTGTGTGTGTCAGAAACTACCTATTTAAGGATCTATTTTAGGTCTGGACAGATGGCTCAACGGTTAAGAGCACTGTCTGCTCTTCCAGAGGTCCTGAATTCAATTCCCAGCAACCACATGGTGGCTCCCAACAGTCTAAAATGTGATGTGGTGCCTTCTTCTGGTCTGCAGGTGTACATGTATGCAGAATATTTTATATGTAATAAATAAATAAATCTTGAAAAATATCTATTTTAAGGTTTATTTATTTATTATGTATAAAGTGCTCTGTATACATTCATTGTTATGTATACATTCTCTGCCTGCATTTACACTGCATGCCAGAAGAAGACATCAGATCACACTATAGATGGTTGTGAACCACTATGGCATTGCTGGGAATTGAAATCACGACCTCTGGAAGGAGAGTCAGTGCCCTTAACTTCTAAGCCATCACTCTAGCCCTTAAAAAAGATTTTATTTACTTATTGTTTATGAGTGCTCTGTTTACATGTACACCTGCAGGCCAGAAGAGTCATCAAATCACTTTATAGATGGTTATGAGCCACCACGTGGTTTCCAAGAATTAATTCAGGACCCCTGGTAGAGCAGACAGTGCTCTTTACCTCTTAGCCATCTCTCCAGCCCCTCATTTTTTCTACCATGTGGTGGGAATTGAACCCAGCTTGTGTGTCTTTGTTTAAGTGGATTTACCTGCTGAGCCATCTTGACAGCCCTTTTGTTTTATTTTAAAATTTAAGACAGTGTCACTAAGTTATCTAGTCAGGACTTGAGCTTGCTCTATAGTTTAGGCAGGCCTTGTACTTAAGATCTTTTTGTCTCAGTTTACCAAAATGGGATTGCAAGCATATACTTATATGAACTTGGTAGAATTTATATCTTGATCCTTGGTATATGTAGGTTAGTTATAGTTTTAAGTACAGTGACTATGAACATTTTATGGATGTATGCTTTCTTTGGACTAAGAAATACCTGAACCATGTGGTACGTATGTGGGTAACTTTTTGCTTGATAATGCTTAAGTATGTAGCCCAGGCTGGTCTTGACTTCTCCCATGCCCCTACTTCAACATTCCTAGTTCTGGGATTAAAGGTTGTGCCACCTTGTAAGGGTCTATGTTTTATTGTTTAGAAGATAATTTGAATATAGCTTTTACTACTGATGTCTCTATTTCATACTTAAGTAAAAGCTCAGTTGTTAAACCTTTGTTTCAGTTGGGTGTTTTAAAAGACTCAAATTAAATATCAACCTCCTAAAGGACTGATTCCTAGGCCTACTGGTGTTACAGCTACTCTCTCAAATGAAATCTATGCATTAAGGACAAGCAAATGGCTCAGGGGGTAACATATGTGAGCATCAGTGTTCTTATCTTTAGAACCAATTAAAAGGCTGATGCTGTAGCATGAGTGTGTAATCTCTGTGCTGCTGTAACAAGAGGGGAAATGAAGTGTGGTAGCCTGGTGTATGCCTGGCATGCACACCCACATATATACATACTTTAGACACACTATACTTATGTTCACATTAACATTGAAGAAAGGGAATTAGTAAGTTAAAGTTTTTCATTGTGAAGTATTTTGTAGCTCTTTACTAACTTTTAATGATAATATTCTCTTTTTGTTGATGATACTTGTTTTTGTCAAGTATTGATCTTTTTTTAAAACGTAATATTTTCTTAGCACCTCCATAAAGTGTACAATAATTTGCTAATATTTGCACAAAATTCTGATACTTGAACTGTGATTAATTTTCATGTGGACTAAATTCAGGTAAAGGGGCCAACAACAGTTCATGACAGAACTGAGATTTGAAGTGTTGAGATAACCCTAACACACATTTCACAAGTTTAGAAAGTTACAGTTTTTGAGAGAGGGTTTCTCTGTGTAGTCAGTTGTGTGTATCCTGGAACTCATGGCTGTCCTGGAACTCAATCTGTACAAAAGGCTGGCCTCAAACTCAGAGATCCTTGCCTCTGCCTCCCAAGGGGTAGGTTAAAGGCATGCATCACCACTGCCTTGAGAGCATAACAACACGCTACTGCTATAATACCTATGTAAAAGCCTCACTTTAGATAAATATAAGGAGATCCATTACTTTGTATACTAATGTAAAAATAGTAAGAACATACTTCCACATTTTCCTGCACCCAACAGTGTTACTCTGTGTTAGCTGTGGCTGTCTTGGACATGCCTTATAAACCAGCCTGGCCTTTAACTCACAGCGATCCATGTGCTTCTCCCTCCTAAATGCTGAGATTAAAAGCTCCCCCCCTTATAGTTTTGAATTTTGGATATTATATAATTTGCTTTTTAAGGTTATTACAGCTGTGGATGGGATTTGAAAGCAAGACCCTGTGTCTTATTTTTAGTATTTCATGTTGTGCACGGGACCAAAAGAAATTAGAGTTTAGAATGATGGTTGTCTTTTGCATTTGTAAGCCCAGGAGCTGTTTATCCAAGCTAGGAAGACAGGCTGCCTGTCTTTTATCTGAAGGGTTCAGAATTTCCCATGGGACTCAGATAATGGGGTGCAATGTCCTCATATATCCAGGTTTGCCCTGGGCTAGCAGCAAGCATGTGACAAGCTGTGCAGAGTGGGTTCCTGGTAGCCTGACTGAGATGGAGGTGCAGAGTCTGGTATTCCTGGGGCTGGGACACTTGTAGGATCAGGAATGTGACATAGCAAGAGCCAACAGCTGGGTGGACCTCACAACAGTAACTAAGGCAGAGAGAGCACTGGGCTTGATAGGGTGTAGAGGGAAGACGTGACCAGAAGTGGGTGTAGAGCGTGGGTTTAGGGCAGCTGTTCCATGATCC
Source organism: Acomys russatus (assembly GCF_903995435.1). NCBI lineage: Eukaryota > Metazoa > Chordata > Mammalia > Rodentia > Muridae > Acomys > Acomys russatus. Next base: position 2,334,144 of record NW_026131903.1, read on the forward strand.
AGGCCAGATTTGGGGGAGAGCCCGCCATTCCCTGCAGTCCCTAGGGAGTCACATGACTCTAGCCTTGTGAAGGTTACTTGGCCTGGACCTGTCTGCAAACCCAAAACTCTGCTGAGATGCAGTTTCCTGACTGCAGGTCTGGGACACTCACCAGTCAGCAGCGCAACATAGGGAACTGCAGCCAGGCAGCTATGGACCCTCCCAGGTCAGAGGGGCTGCAGCGTGGGAAACGGAAGGAGAGGAGCAGGGGTGGGTTTTCCTCAGCTGCTCTTGAGGACGCCACTCTCACAGTACAGTTGCAGATGTCTTATTATGGGCAGGTAGGTTGAGATACTATAAACTGGGGTTTATAGTGAGTTTTTTTCTTTTTCATTTCATTTATGGTTGCCAGAATAACTTTCATAAACTTATCTCATGGAGCATTTTTAGTATGGGTATTTGCATACTGGGTTCCCTGCTACAGCAGTTACAAATATCCTCAAATTCAACTTCACCCATGCCTTTTTAACTTCTCTGTCCCACCATTTGATTATTAAAGAGAATGGCCTCTGTCTCCAGGAATATGCATCCACAGAAGTCTTTGTACATATTGGTCGTATGAGGAACCAGTGCAGATTTGGTTGAATCAGAAAAATATACTTTATAAAACCCTACAGTTACCCTTAAAAACATTAATATTTACTGAACAAAGTTTAACACCCCATTAGTTTTCCATCTGAGATGTGTGCACACTTGAATGAGTATACAGCATTCAGAAATGTGTCTTCAATGCTTATTTCTTAATGTTATACCTTGCGTCAGATGAAAAATGAAGATGAAACTGCTCCAGGGCAAGTTTAAGGTTTGTTGTATGTTGTGTTAATCCTGAGATTCTCAGGAGAAAAACCAATTATAACCCTTGAGCAAGCATTATTATAAGTAATAAATATTGAACAAGGCATGGACTTTGGTCAAGAGCTACAGGGGCTTATGACTACAAACCTATAGACCACTATACTTTCCCATGTGGCTTTGTTATTTTTGAAGAACTACAACTCCCAGCATTCCAGGGAGCTAATCTTTTTCTTGGACAGGTGGTGTTTGCAGTTTAATTTAGGGCTTTACACTATGACTGAGAAAACAGCCAGATGTATCTAGAAGTGTCCAGACTGAATGAGCCCAAGAGAGGAATGAGAGGAGAGAGATGGACAGAAAGAGAAAGGAGGAGAAAGTAGGGTTCAGAGTGGTCCCAGGCAGCAAGACATCACCTCTCCAAAAAATGTGTCCTTTAATATGTCAATCTCAGGTAGCCATTTGTTCTGAGTCACTTTGAGAGCCCAGCCCCATATACATTTGTGAGAGCATGAAATCAGACATCAGAGACATTGTTATTATAGATGGAAAACTCTCATTAGATTACAACAAAAGTAAAATACACCTTTTGAGTGATTATGATTACTGACTGTAATCAGAAAAACATCTCTTTGGTTTAAGAAAATCACTATGCCCATGCACATGTGGGCAAACTCTGTTTTTTTTTTTTTTTAATTCATGGCTTGGTAACTCTGAGTTTTTTTTTACCATAGACTCTTTGCAGGAGTCAGAATGCCTGGACCCTTACCTCAGGGCCTTTTTCAGAGACCTCTTGTTGTAGCCCTGCAGCAGCCTGCATTCTGTGCATCAAAGTAGTTTTCTTTGCTACTCAGCCTTCCTGGGAAAACAACTCTGCATGTCTGTGAACTGTGTGCGAATGAATCTCACATCTCATAGAATAAATTGAAATACTCAGAAGAAAAGAGACATTTGTCATGATACTTTCTTTTTTCTTAATGTTTATCATTTTGGCAGATGTTACCATCATTCAGTTTTTTTTCCATTGAAAGTTCCAGGAGCTTTCTGCAGGATCTCTTTCCCACATGCAGGTCAATCTCTGCTCAGCCAGATCTCCTCACCTGTGAATCAGAATTAAAGCCCTATATGGTGAAGACAGAGTACACTGTAGCAAAGCATCCATGTATGTAAGTTAGATTAAGCATGGTGTTACGTGGGGCGCAAGGGAAAATAGAAACAAGACATGAAATTTATTTTGAAAGATTCTATTTCATTAATGATTCTGAAAAAATTTACTGAGAATAATGTTAGATATTGGGAAGTGGATTTCTCATAATAGGTGGTACAGTCAACATTCAGTTGTTCTCTGTATTTGATTAGTTTGTAGTCTCTGAAATAACTGTTGCCTATTGAAAACAAAGTTTCTTTGACCCAGAATGAAAGCAACAGCAGGCTATGGGTATGGACCGAGCCATTTGTGTGTGTAGCAAATGTCATAGTGGATTCCTTTCTAGGGCCTTTGATCCAGGTTCCCATGTAACCCGTGTATTTTTGTGCATTGAATTAGCCTCAGATTGAGGCAGAAAACCTTCTTGTACCCACAAATAGCCTGGCCAGTATGACACCAGTGGTCATGCCTTGCAAGGCAGATTGAGACTGTACCACATAGAATCCAAATCTGGGAATGAATATTGATAAATTTGCCACATGCCTGAGTCTGCATATCACTTTTTAAAGACCCAAGAGTCTAACATACTTGTAGACAGTGTGAGTGGTCTGATATGAGTTTTTATTTTTTCTCAAGAAGGTCCACTTGCTTTCTGACACAATTATAGTGAACTCTTTCCAATTTTCTCTGTCCTTGAAATGTTACTCACTGATGCACTGTTTAATTAGTCTTTATTAGAGCAGAATATTTCCAGTTTTTGTGTTTCAAACTGCCTTTGCTTTGTGTCTGTTTGTCTTTACTATTCTAAGGGATGTTCCTTCTTCTCTCACATTGTTGAGAGCTTTTATATGGATCACATGTCATATTTTACCACAGGACTTTAATTTATGTATTAACATAGTCATTATTCTTCTCTCTGAGTCTACACATTAGGTATCTTACACTGATTAATTTGTACATGTTGAACCAGTCTTTTGTTCTGGATGTAAACTCAGCTTTCTTTCCATTGCTGTATTCTTAAGAGACAATCTCTGTGCCTATGTAAATACTGGCAACTGGGCTGTGATTTTTCTTTAAACATATTTGTTTTGGCTCACCTGCCTTCTGTGTCGAGGTAAAGCCAGCTTTGCACGAGAATTTCTAGTGTTCCTCTCCTTTGTGTTTTATGCAGTGTTCTCCTTTTGGCATTAGTATAAAGTTTGTCTGTGGAAAGGAGAATTCCATGCTAATCTGTCCAATCCTCAGACACTGTTGGGGAAAGCTCTTACTGCTTCACTCTCAGCAGCTGCTTGCTGTGTGTTGTAGCTGTATCATGTAGGAGGCTGACATAGTCTCTTGTTTCTAGAAAATCATTATGTGTTCTTCAGTGCTGGTTTATGTGTGTCTGACTTTCCACAGCAGTGCATAAGGTAACACTGACATCATTGTCACACATTAATGTGTCATCTTTATCTCCAGTTCTAATACACATAGATTCACTCTTTTAATTTAGATAAGATGTACTTAGTTTCTGCACAGAAACAAGTCTGCTTATGTTGAAACATTGTGTTGAGTCTCCATTTCCTTAATTTCGACATAGCTATATTGATATCTGTTTACACACTATTTAAGGTTGTCTTGTTTTTAATGCTTGTAAGCCCCCCAGACACATCATTTTGGACAAATGTCTTTCACATCCAGTGCCTCCTCCTTCCAATCATATCAGTGTGTCTTTGTCACCATATTTCTGTGTGCTTGTGTTTTCTGAGTTGGGCCTCACCTTGACACTTGAAGAAAGTGTCCTTGGTGTTCGTGAATTTTGTCTCATTGTTTATTGGTTTAAATCTCCACAGAAGCTAATTAAGTAACAACTAAATGCTAGGAGATGTGGCTCAACAGGTAAGGGCCTTAGATGTTCTTGCTGCTTCTAGGTTCAGTTTTCTGTACCTGGTTGGTGACTTTACATCCTCCTAGGCTCATATTCCAAAGGACCATGCACCCTCTCCTTGCTGCTGAAGGCTCTGTATGTATGAAGTGCACAGACCTACAAGGATGTAAAAGTAAACTTCCAAATAAAGTTGAAGAAACAGAAATTATAAATGATCAGGAGATGTCGCATAAGGATTCAAGAAAACAGTACAGTAAGGAAAAAGAGATGTGTTACTCCAAGTATGAGAGGAAATGTGCAGCCTGGATATGTGAGAGCTGACCCATCATATCAACTTTTGAAGAGTTGGGAATGATTCCTGTGTGTGATAAAGTTGTTTGTGTTCATGGGGGTGAGAGCTAGAGAACATCCCATGCCCACTGTCATTTGGCAAAAGTCCAGCTAGGGACTTGACTTGAAGTACGTAAGTCAGTGCGAGACATTCTCATTCAACCCCTAATAACCAGTTTTCTAATCATACTCCTATAATTGTGCCACAAGGCATACTTTTGAGAGCTAAATTCCCTTTTACTGAGATCTTATTAATGTTACAGTTATAACTGGGGAACCTCATATTATGGAAGATGAATAGTGAATATGAGTGAATGTATAATTCTTTTGAGGAATTGATATCTTTATGGTTTGTTTGCTTGAATTTTGAAGGGAAAGTAGGATATTCATATGTAAGTCTGTCTGTCCTAGAGCTCAGTGCATAGACAAGGCTGATATACTATTAAGTGAGAAACATCTGCCTCTGCCTCCTGAGTTTAGGGATTAAAGGCATGACCCCAGTACACTCAGCTTGCTCATTTTTTGTAGTTAGTAGTTTCATACAATTTCGCTAATGTGTACTCAGTACTGTTGATCTGCTTCTTTGTCTGTTTCATTCTATGTTTGTGAATTTGTATTTCCCTTGCAAGGCTTCAATCTATTCAGAGAATGCAGTAATTTCCTTTTAAAATAACTTGGTGATTACAGTAGATCTTATGTCTCAGGACATAAACGGAGGAAGTGTCTGCTTTATAAATATATTGGCAATAAAATATACATGTCCAATATTATCAATATCCTGCTTTTTGTTGTACATATGTATGGGATATTTTAGAATGCAGTAACCTATGATGATGTGCGTGTGAACTTCACTCAGGAAGAGTGAGCATTGCTAGATCCTTCCCAGAAGAGTGTCTACAAAGATGTGATGCTGGAGACCTACAGGAACTTTACTGCTGTATGTAATATTATGGGTTTTTCTTTTTCCTTTTAAAATAAGAGGACAGTGGTTTCTTCATTATTGAAGCAATAATAGAATTTTAATTGATTATAAGATCGATAAATCAGCATGGTTCCAAAGGTCATTGAATATAGTAATTTAAATATTCCATAATTTCTAAAGTATATCATGGATTTTCTGGTCTTGTATTTTGACTATAATTGGGAAGAATACAATACTGTAGAACAGTGTCAATGTTCTAGGAGATGAAGATGGTAATTGTCATGTGTATGCTTACACAAATATGCCTTTGAGGAAATTCTGATATGTCCTTGAAATTTTACAGAAAACAACAGTGAAAATGAGAACAGCCTTATGTGTATTGGTTATTATTAAATTCTCACAAAACAATGTGACTCAATGTCAGGAATCTGATTTTGTTTGCAAAATATCCATTGAAGAAAGAAGACATGCAAACAAAGCTTTAATAGTTATCACCATTTGAATCACAACCTCAGTAGAGTTACATTGTAGAACTACCAATCAATTTAGTCTTATACTACTCATTCTGCAAAATGTACAAATATTGAATAAGTGATATGTACATATGCAAAACTTTCTAATAAGCAAATAAACAATAAACACAGTAAAACTTATGTTTCTCATATAGTTGTATTCATGTTGCTAAGCCCAGTGATTGGTAAGAAGATTATATAATGACAATTTTGCAAATTTGGTTTCTTTAAAAAGCTCAGAAATATAAGAATATGTTATTATTTTAACCTCAGGTGTAGAGTATGGATTACTTCAGATTGTCCACAGTTTTTAAGTGTGATTTGCCTTATGCTTTACAAGGGTTATGATTTGGCCAGTGGGATATAGTTTCTACAATTGGGTGAAGTTTGAATTCTGGCAAGTTTTCAGAGGGTATTATTTATTTGGCAAAAGCCTAAGACTCAAGGTAGGTCTTTGTTGGTGGTTGTTTGCTGTAGGTTATGGTTTGTTAGGTTGTCGTACACAAAACAGAAACAACAACAAAATAAATAGTATCCAGATTGTGAATATCAAACCTGCCTCAAGGAATTGACTGCCCCTAATCAGCAGTAAATAGTCCAACAATAACATTGCCGCTTTCTTTTTTATCCATTTTCCTTTCCTTTCTAGAATTAGCAGGTTGAAAAGGGTGGAGTAAGGGCAAAAGAAAGACTAACACACAAAATAGCCAATGCCAGCTCCATGGTTGTTGTAGAGAATCCTTAATCTTTATTCCACATGTTTATGATGAACAAAAAGTCAAATTCTGTGAGTAAAATGTTGGAACGTTTTATTCATTTTTCTTCCTTTCATACATATGCCACATGTAACAATGTCTAGAAGCCATGTGTGCAGAAGGGATATTGAAAGAAGCAAAGTACCCCCCTCTCTCACAGAACAATGACAAGGTATGCAGTAGTTCCTAGTTAGTGTAGACTTGTTGGATGTGATACGTGTTTATAATTAATTGGATTTCCAACTTCATTGTAAATGCATCAAGAAACTCCCACTACCGAAAATCGTTACGAGGTACTAGGAATGTGGAAGTTTTTCTGTTTGTCCTGGTTCACTTTGCAAATGTAGTGTGACTCTCAATATAAGAAAATTTATGAATATAATCAGTTGTAGCTAAGGTCTGAGTTCTTCCAGTTTTCTTCAAAAATGTGAAAACCCTCTTATAAGAAAATCATGCTATAAATGTGAGCCATGTAATAAATGTTTACAGGTATTTTTAAAGATAAAAACAATATATAATTACAGGGAACACCATGAATGGAAACAAAGGGAAAAACTTTAAATCTGATTCCTCTTTTCACTTAGAATAAATGTGAAATTGTTCCATACAGATAAAAAGATTCTTCAGTGTAATGAATGTGGTAAAGCTTTAATACATGTCATCTATCTTCACAGGCATGAAAGAAGCCATACTGGAGAGAAACACGCTAAATATACTCAGTGGATTAAAGCATTTGTACATCTCAATCATCCACAAATGCATGAAGGAATCCATAATGTAGAAAAATGTTAAAATGTAATGCATGTGATAAAGCCTTTTCGCAGCAGTGTAGTCTCCAAATACATGAAAGATCACATATTAAAGAGAAACTTTATGAATGTAATCAGTGACAGAAATCCTTTGCACATCACAGTCATCTTCAAGGACATGAAAAAATTCACACCTGTGAGAAAATCTGTCACAGTTATCTCCAAAGGCATAAAATAATTCATACTGGATATTACCCTAATGAATGTATTCAATTAGTAAAAGGCATTTTATGACTTTGTAATCTCCAAAGGCATAAAAGAACACATACTGGAGAGAAACATTATGAATGTAATCAATGTGATAAAGGCTTTGCACATCTCAGTCATCTCCAAAGGCATAAAAGAACACATACAAGAAGGAAACCCTATGAATGTAATCAATGTGGAAAATCCTTTGCATGTCACTGATATCCCCAGGTACATAAAAGAACACATACTGGAGAGAAACCCTAGGAATGTAAGCAATGTGCAAAAACCTTTGCATATTGCAGTCATCTCCAAATGCATAAAAGGAGACATACTGGAAAGAAACCTTATGAATATAATCAATGTGATAAAGGCTTTGCACATCTCAGACATCTCCAAAGGCATAAATGAATACATACAGGAGGCAAACCTTTTGAATGTGATCCATATGTTAAAGCCTTTGCATGTCACAGTGATCTCCAATAACATAAAAGAAAACATAGTGAATAAATGTGAGCAATAGGATAAAGCCTGTGCGTGTAGCAGCAGTCTTCAAAAAGCATGAGAAAAAGCCATACTGCTGAGAAAACCTATAAATGTAGTCAGTGTTGTAAATATTTACACTTCATGGTATCTTTATACAAGAGTAAAACTTTTAGTGTGTGATGAGTCTGTTAAAATCTTTGCATATCAGAGTAGTCTTTGAGGCACTGAAAGGACTTATACTAAAGGCATAGTATGACTGCTAAGGATTTGCAAAGATCTTCAGCCAACAAACATTAAGTTATATGAATTATTTCTTGTGGAGAAAATACAACAATGAATATCAGCAGTTTATTCAAGTACAATGACATCCATCTTCATTGTGTTTGTACCTGCATTCATGTTCTATGAATTCAAATGATAGTGTAATCCTTTAAGATTTCATAATTCTCTTCAATTACATGTAATAACTCACGCAGATATAAAACTTCATGTGTGTCCATCAGTGCCTTTTCTGTCTAAGGAAACGTATAAAGGAGTTTCATCTGGCTTATGGTTCCACAGGGTTATGGGGTCACCATGAAAGTGTCATGGCAACATGTGAACGACAGCGCCGTAAAAGGAGGAAGCTCAGAGTTCACATCCTCAACCTACAATAGTAATGGGAGAAGAAAATAAAAATGTTTTGCAGATGTAAACTCTCAAGCTCACCCCGAGTGATTTTCCTAAATCTTCCCAAGTGAGACCACCAGCTGAGAAAGATTTATTTCTCTGACTTCATGGTTGCTTTCTTCTGCAAGCTTCAACACTTCGAATGGATGATAATGTGAGAAAACATTCATGACTAAAAATTTATTTCTTTAACAATTTCTTTTTATTTTAATCAAGTGAAATCCGTGTATCATTTCTATGTGGGTACATGCATGTGAATGCTGTTGTCCAAGATTAGACTCTTGGATATTGTAGCAGGAATTTCAGGAAGTTGTCTAAACCCTGATGTTGGTCCTAGGAATGAATTTGTCTTAAATCCTTGGCCAAGTTTCCAGACCTGTAAATATTTTGAAATCTTTTTAAATGATCTAGATGTTAGGACATAGGAAAGAACTCATACAAGGGAAAAACATTATCCTTGTTAATGAGTTTGTAGTGATTGTACACATAACAGTTGTCTTCAATTTATTGAAAATTTTTGTTTTATCTCTTCATCATATCATTGGAGGAAGTAAATTATTTACCATGTTCACTTGAGGGTAATGGTGGAGCTCACCATTTGTGGTTGTGATTTGTATTTTGAAACATTTGTAGTATATATTGATTTTTGCTATACATGTGGCAATTTTACTTGCAGAAGTGTATTATGCTGTTCTTACATTCTTTTTGTGACGTCTCTTCTTATTTCATCGTGCTTTGACTTGATTATGGATAGCTGGCTGCTGTGTTGTATAAAATAGGATGCCCATCATCTAAGTGGCCCGTTGTTTAATTGAATATCATGTGGGGTATGATCATACTTTTCAAGTAATAGTGACTGTGAAAGGATGGTTGGCTGTTGTTCCTGGTTTTGCTTTTTATAATTTCACAGATTCCTTTGAGATAACTTGGATGTCTGTTCTTAGCCAAGGCTGCATTTGAACTCTTGATTGTCATATGTCAACCTCCTCAGTACAAGTCCAAGGGTAGAAGATGTACCCCCAATGTGTTCTGTTTTGTCAAATGTTTTAACAATGTTAGTGCTAAAATGCTTACAAGAAGGGAATATAAAAACATTACATATCTCATATGTTTTTCCAAAGCACCATGTTCATCTATTTGATAGACCTGTAATAAAGTAGGATAATCAGCAGCCAAATGTATATGTCAAACATAGCTTTATGTATATATGATATATATTATTTCATGTTCCATGTTTCTTCATATAGCCATTAGTTACCATTTGGCACCTGATATTGAACTATTGCCATTTAAGGGAATTTTCTAGATATGCTATGTAATGTTACAGCAATGATATTTATTAATTTTCCCTTTATATGTGTGTGTGTAAAGGGTGATTATGGGTTTTTAGACACAAACATGTGGAGAAAAGATAAGACTTTGTGAGATATATTTTTGGCAGTCTTTATATTGTGATCAAGGTTAGGTTGCCAGCCTTACGTACCACAGACCTTTTGTACTGAGCCGTGTCACTGATGCGCAAATAAGATGAGTGGAAATCTTTTCAGATTGTAAACATACTTTCATCCAAGCTTAGAAGAAACATGGGACAATTTGAATAATAAATTCTATTTGCAAGTGAACATGATATACTGCTCTCTCTCTTTAAATGTTATTACTTTATTTTGGGAGAAAACACTTATTCCTGACACTTTTCTTAGAACCACAAATGGATGCCAGAGTTGTTTCATTGTAAAGTTGGTGGCTTCTAAGCCTGATTACCTGAGCTCAATATCTGGGAGACACATGTATGTAGGTGTATCACAAGCTGGAGACCTATGTTATAGTAGGCTCTTGGGGGTATGAAAAGGACTATAGCAGAGACTCCCTTGTAGCAGTGCCATAGAGACTGAAGAGGGTAACTTATAACTTAGACAAGTCTAATAGTAGAGAGATGGGAACACCAACACACCCACAAAAACTTTGACGCAATATTCACCCAATTGCAAGATATGCAGAATTGTAAATATAAAGCACATTTAGCTGAGATTAAGGGAAAATCCAACCAAAGCCTTGCCCAACCTAACACACACCCTGTGGGAGATAAACAATCCCTCACATTATTAATGTTACTCTGCTATGCTTGCAGGCAGGAATCAAGCAGAGTTGTCCTCTGAGAGGCTTCACAGTGCAGTGCCTCAAAGAGATGCTCAAGTCAAACATTAGCCAACACATATGGAACCTTGTGGAATCATGAGTGGGAAGAGAAAAGGGCCAGGCAGTGATAGGAGACTCACAAGAGGACCAACTGAACCAACTTACCAGGACCCAGAGTGACCTGCCAACACTGAAACACCACCTATGAGCATTTGATGGGCTGGATCTAGGCCCCCTATAAAGATGTAGCTGAGGGTCAGCTCAGAATTTATGTGGGTACCCAAGTAATCAGAGTGAAGTGTCCCTTTGAAATACCCTATCTTTCCAGGCTTCTCAATTGCTTTCCCTGGAAGGACAGTCTTCCGAGGCCACAGAGGAATAGGACAAACTCAAATCCTGAAATGACATGATGGGCCTTGGGGAAATGTTACAGGGCTTCCCTCTTCTGAAGAATGGGGGAGGAGAGAGAGGAAGGACAAGTAGAACTTGGAGGGAAGGAAAGAGAGGACTATGAATACAATATAAATGAAATAAAAACTTTATAAAATTTTTATTAAATTAGTCTTTATTACAACATTGAACAATTATTACATTATCCTAAACTTCAAAGCTAGTTCCTCTTTCTGCCAAACAAATTCCACATAATTCTTGCATTTATGTCATTTCCTGATCCAGTAATCTATGCCTGATGCTTCCTGGATCTCTCCTCTTGGCTCATTCTCCATTTCCTACCTCTTTTTTCTGTCGTTGCTAGAACCAACTCTTCCACACTGTTCTCTCTATTGCTCAATATTGGCTTGTCAGATATTACATAAAAAGACAGTGAATGAGAACCAATATTTATACAAACAAACAGAATAGTTGAATATCTCCATTGAATCCAGATACTGGTATACAAAAATCAGCTTTGACTAATACAACAGAAACATTTGCACACTGAAAAAGATAATATGACACTACTTATATGTACTGGAAAAATATAAGTGACATTTTGTTGGATTATTTCATCAAACTGAAATACATAATACATTTAATCCACATGCTTAAAGAACAGAGAAGAATAGAAGAGTACTTTCCCTTCAATCTTCTTGCTGTAGTTATTAAAAGTTGTTCCTGAAGTCTTCTTGGAGGGTAAATGATTTTGTAGATAATTGTTAATTGTCAATTTTAAAAACGAGTATAATTATAGTACTGAGAAAGTCGTATCACACTCTCCACTCAACTGTGGAGAATATTCTGACCATTGGCTAGATCTGGGAAGGGGTTTAAAGTTTACCTCCTGTATTGTCCTTGGCTGGTGCCTTAGTTTGAGCGGGACCCCTGGGCCCAAATCTGCCTATCATATTGTTCTACTTGTAGATTTCTAGGACCCTCTGGATCCTTTTATTTTGCTGTTCTCCCATGCGTCTCTCATTTAGAGTCCCAATAGGATGCCTTCCCCTCTGTCCCAGTTTCCTGGTAAGTGAAGGCTTTTGTGGGACATGCCCCTTGGGCTAGTATGCAGATATAAGTGAGTATATACCATTTGATTCTTTCTGCTTCTGTGTTAACTCACTCATTATGATCATTTCTAGCTCAATCCATTTATCCACAAATTTCTGGAATTCCTTGTTTTTAATAGCTGAGTAGTATTCCATAGTGTATATGTACCACAGTTTCTTTATCCACTCTTCTACTGAGGGACACTTAGGCTGTTTCCATGTTCTGGCTATTATGAATAAGGCTGCTATGAACATGGTTGAGCAGCCTGGTGGTCAGACATTGCTCTGTCTTTCCAGCCTACTAGCAAATAAACTGTAAAGGGAAAAAATTTAAAAAAAATTATAGTACTGAGTAGAACAAATACAGAATGTCATGTAGTAATATTTTATGAATTTCATATCAAATGTGAATATTATTCAAACAAAGCAAATATAAGAAAAATATTAATTTCTGAAAACGACTGATGAATATGGATAAATATTATTAGATACTCCTGTTCACTTGTAAATAAAAAAAAAACCATCGTCAATGTCAAGAATTCTGCCAACCAAACTGGATCCAGCATACTGATCGTACCTATAAGGGCTTCTGAGAAGCAATAATCAAATGGGCTACAGCAGGTAACAGAGCTTGTTTCATCTTCTCCATTCTCTTTCTGGCTCTACAGATGTTGAGTAATGCAGTAGGCAAAGAGTCTATTTAATGGAGACACATTTAAGAATCCCTCTCTTTGTGTGTCTATGAACCATTGACACTGACCATTCTTCCTCCTGCTAGTTTGAATGTTTTTAGTACAACCAGGTAAGAGATCAGCGTTGGGATATGCTTAGTATTATGAGACTCAGTGTATGTGCAGTTTATATGATGAAATTGGTAATGTTATGTACAAATATTACAAAATACATCAAGGTGAGAAATTTTTACTTTTCATTATGTATTTTGAAATGCAGTGAAGGAAAAAGAATGAAAACCTCATCTCCAGTTTCTCTGTGTACATTTCTAAGATTATTTTTTAAGTGTACTCTTCAAAATCAATAAAGTTGTTTTGCATCATGCAAACATAAATTGAATACCCTGGACTCAGTGCACAATATATCAGTAGCAGAATTGGTATCAATTATTAATAACATATGCCAAAACGACAACCTTCCCACCTACCATTGATTTGAAATAAAAAATTCTCTCTAGAACTTTTTCACTCATTCACTTCTTCTGGTATTTTGAATGTAACAAGATTTCCTAGCAATCAATCATCTTCATCTAATTGATCAGTTCTTTTTGATGGTTATCATTGAAGTTTAGATCCAGGTTCATAGATTGCAGTAACAAATTCCCATCTTTTTGCATCCCTGCTGGCTATAACCCTGTTCCAACACTGTGAAGATAACTACACTTCACAGTCAAGATCAATGATAATGTGGAGTAACATGTTTCTTTTAAAACCAATTAAGAAATTCAGGGCTGGAAGTACGAAGATAATTTGGAACTACGAATTGAATCATGGCAATTTTAAAAATTCAATACTCTGGTTTCCCTGAAATACAAGATTCAACTCCAGCCTGTTGATTGGTTAGTATCATAAAAATGTTATAATTCATAGCCCATGGTAGGATTTAACTCACTTTGTCTGGTGATCTTTATATTTTCTTCTTTCAGAAAACTGTCCAAAGATAGGTGAGAAGGGGAAGAGAGCTGTCTCAACAGAGGTAGCCACTATGTTCCTTCATCTATATCACCCGCTAACTCCACCCAAAGATTCTACTTAGAAGAGAAAAATTGATGATATCATAGACAAATAATAAGCAGTGAATTTCATCTTAAAGAAGCAGCACCCACAGTAAATTAGAGATTAAATGTGCAATCTCATGTCCACAATCTCAAACGTTTGAGTCCAAATATTCTCTTGCCAAAAAAGGCCAAATCAGGTGAATGGAGATAATAGAAGTTTTCTCAAAATTTATAAATGCATTTCATTCCAGCATAGTTCTACCTTTCTGACTTTGTGAGATAATTTTAATTTAATATTTAACATTTTAATTTAATAGTCTAACTTGTTTATTAAATTTTTATTTATTCAGCTTACATCTCAATTGTTTCCCCTTGCTAATAATCCAATTTGAATTTTTAATATTATAATATAATCTGTTGATATTTTAATTTTAACATTTTAATATTTTTATTTTAGTAGTGTAATTTAATGTTTTATTTTTTCATTTTTGAAATATGCACACTAATATTTTAGAAAATCTTTGTAGTTGATGATTACTAATCACTCAACATTGTTTGAGAAATGTACCAACCCCAAAAAGCCACATGCTGACTGTATGAACTCTCGTATAAAAAAATTCTTAGAATAGTGTAGAAATCTAAGTGCAGAGGTCATAATTAAGGTTTGGAGACATGACAAATAACAATTTGCCAATGACATGTACTTTCACATTTTATTGTTTCCTAATCACTATGTGATTCTTAGCCTTCTTCATTCATGACCACCAAAATCACATATGACAACATCTCATTTTGACTAGGACATTTGAACTTAAAGTTTAGCTGAAATATAATTTGTTGCCATAAAAAGCCACAAGGGTACATTAAATCTCTATTAGCACACACACACACAGACACACACACAGAAACAGATTATTCCTTGAAATTCCAAAACTGTAATATTTGAAGAGTTTATGAGTGAAGAAATGTGACTTTTGGATTAAAAAAATTAAAAGTATATGGTGAAATCATATTTTATTTTGAAGAAATCACATTCATGACCTGTTAAGATTCTCTGGGATTTCAATTGAAACAGAAATGTAAAGAGGAATGAAAATTCATCTTAAGTAAAATTAGTGGAGGCACAGTGTGCAGAATGGAAAAGTTCATCTGAATAATTAATAGAATTTCCTTAAAGTACTTAAAACCAGATTGGACACCATGGGATATTGTTTGTAGGAAAAGCATTCCACCAAGCACATTAAAAAAAAAAAAACCGATTTGGAGGTCATAATTATACTACTTAAATTTAGGTATATATTTGAGAAATATTCAATTCTGTAAAGATTGGCAAGCTACATTTTTCCATTACATTTTCCCATTGTTTGAACTCTTAGTAAAATCATTACATTAATGGAATGTTGACAGCAAGATTGCCTAATGTGACCATCCTTTATACAAAAGGACACAGGTTATATTTTATCCACAGACTACAAATATGGTAAGTCCTAGTTTATTCTGAAAGAACTTCACTCTTATTAACTCATTTCATGAGTTCTCACCAGGTGATGTACTTGATATTAATTTGAAAATGTAAACAGAAGAAGCAACATGTTGATTTTCATATGAGATATTTTCTCTAACACTCTTGTTCTTGTTGAAACATTTCAGTATGTAAGATATGAAAGATTAGTGTTAAAAGAAATGCTATTATCTAATATACAGTGATCATCTGTGCTGGTGTGTAGTTTTAAAATTAATTTCTTATTATTTAAAAATTCTCTTTTTAAGTTTTTGCCAGACATAGTTTTGTCTTTAACAGGCCTGGGTGTCTTAGACTTGCTTTGTAGACCATGCTGACCTCAAACTCACAGAGATTCACCTACCTATGCCTCCTGAATGCTGGAATTAAAGGCTGATGCCACCATGCCCATTAAAAACAATTCCTTGTTAATGTCTTTTTAATTATAATTTATTCAGAATTCATCCCAATTGATTGTTATCCTCACCTTTTATCTTCCCTTGCTCACCCAGAGGCAGTCCCTGCTCTCCCTACAACCATGGAGAATGTGCTGTCCATTGACTAGGTGAAAAATATTCTTAATACAAATATTTGTTTTAATTGTATTTCAAAACTGTAATCGGCCATAAATCTATCAATAGTAAAATATTCATGAGAAAATTTTGGTTGCTGTTAGTTTGAGGCCAATCTGGTCGACAAAGTGTGAGTCAAAAACTGCCAAATGTACACAGAGAAATCCTGTATCATAAAAAGGGGGTGAAGAGAGAAAGAAAGGAAGAAAACAAGAAGCATCACGACATGTCATTAACCATGTTATTTTTATGTCTAAACCTTGAACAATATGCAATAATATGAATGATTGAGGCTTCAGGTATACTGGTTGAAATAAGATTTTATAATGTTGAATATTTTATATATTCCTGAGTATATATCTTTCTTAAAAACAAAAGAAGCAAACAAACCGAAAAAGACACCAAAAATCTAGAATTGGAAAATATGTGATTGCCATATAAAAGGTGGTCAATGTCGAGTGTCAATCCGTGTACCTCTTGAACAATAATATAAAGGAACCTTATCATAGTGGGAATGTTCTATTCTTCACTGTATAAAGATTCACATCTTCATTTTTTGGTTTACGTGATTGGCACTCGTGAGCTAATCTGTTGTAAGTTTAAAATCAATTGTGGGAGAGATGGTAGGTTGTGGTACATTTTAAGTGTTATATTTAATTTTTATTGAATGAAAAAATAGAAAATGAACATAAGTAAATATTTTTATGAGTTTAAAACATTAACTGATACATACATAATGCAATATAGTGTCTTTTGTCAGGTAGTAACATATTTGAAATGAGGTCGTAAGATATAATTCTGAATTATATAATACAGAGAAGAGATTTTGTTGTAATTTTCTGAGGGAAACCCAGGGCATTCTGCCAGTCATGTGCACTTTGGCTTACATCACCGCTCTCCTTCACCAACTGGAGCTCCTCTTCAGCCCAGGGGCCTCTCCAGAGCCCAGTGATCCTGCTGTGTGGGTGGGTGGGTGGCAGCCTAAGCCTGCTTCCCCAAAAGCCTCCCACCTTCCTAACTTGGCAACCCCAGGGACAGTGAAGCCGCCGCCTACATGAGCCATTTCAACCCTGCACAGTCCCCTTACGGCTGCTCCTCCAGTAGGTGGTTTTGGTCCTCTGCAGTCTGTCATGGCAGTCCGCTTCTTCGCTTCCGCTGCTGCTGCACCATGCCCCTCTGGAAAGAAGTCCCCTCCTGACTCTGTTGTTGCCCTCAGGCATCTGCCAGCGTCCTCTTGGTTGGCAGCTGGGGCATCGCCTGGTCAGTGCTCTTTCTCCCTCCAGGTACTTCGCATACACATTTCTCAGCAGCAGGAACCGCTGGTGCATGGGATATTTGCCTCTGTTCTTGCCAGAGGGACATTGAGGGACTGCACACAACCCTCCCCCAGCCAAAGGGAGCCACAAAAGTGCCTTTCTGAGAGGAGATTTGCACAGCCACGGGGCTGCAGTGGGGTTGCCAGCCTCAGGGTGTCAGTAGGTACTGAGGAGCAGGTGGGACAAAAGGTTATTCTGCTGTCTGTCCAGCCCCCTCTCTGTGCCAGGTTTCTCAGTTGATAGCATTGGAGAGAGTTGTATCCACAGGTTTCTGCGACGATGCAAACCACATCGCGCTGCACCCTCAGTATGTGTGTGTGTGAATGGAACCAGGATGAAGTTAAGCTGTAGCTCCACAAATATCCAAGAGACATACCGGAAAATCTATATGGAGAGTCTCTCCTGAAACCTAAGGTTTCCCTGTAATAGTTTATACTCCTAAAATTGCTAAGAAGTCAAAGCCTATTTAGTGAGATTATCATTAAAGATCAGAATAGACTCACTTGTAATAATAGTAACCTGGGGGCTTCTAGTGCTTGCTAAAGAGCAAGGACATACAGGTGGATCAGAGAGATGTCATATGCATGTGAAAATACTTGCACTTCATTCGTTTTCAAGAACCCACGGAAACTGAAAAGTGCAAATTAGAGAAGGGAAGCTGAGTTGAACGTGTATGTGAGTGTGTGTGTGTGGGTGGGTGTGTTGTGTGTGTGTGTGTGTTTGTGTGTGTGTGTGTGTGTGTGTGTGTGTGTGTGAGAGAGAGAGAGAGAGAGAGAGAGAGAGAGAGAGAGAGAGAGAGAGAGATTGATTGTGGGATACCTGTAAGTTGACGCAATTTCAGAAAGCACATGATCTTGATCCCTGTGAACTTTAACTTATAAAAAGTCAAAGTGACAAGCACAGAGATCAGAGATACTTAATGCCATTTCATTTTTTCTCACTTTGTAATTGGGGATGCACATAGGAAGATTGCTACTCATCAGTTTGTTGGAATTACATTTTCATGGATATATTTTTATGTACAAGAGTGCTGTCTTCACACACACACACACACACACACACACACACACACACACACACACACACACACACACACACACCAGAAAAGGGAATCAGATCCCATGATAGATGGTTTTGAGCCACCGTGTGGATGCTTGGAATTGAACTCAGGACCTCTGGAAGAACAGACAGTGCTTTTAGTGTTACATTTCACCCAAAGCCTCTCAGACTGGACATCGTGGTATATGCCAGTGTTCCCAGGACTCAGGGGGCTGGGACAGCAGGATTTAGAGTTTGACTCCTGTCTAGGCTACATATTGAGATCCTTTCTCAAAGTGTAGACCCACATTAATTGATGGCTTTTACACTATGCAGTTTCTTTATGGATGAATATGACTGGTTGGTAGTATTAATAAACAGTAACTACTGTTGTGGGGATTTTTGTTGGTTGGTTGGCTGGTTGGTTGGTTTTTCGAGCCAGGGTCTCTCTGTGTTAGCCTTGGCTGTCCTGTTCTTTCTTTGTAGACCAGGCTGACCTCAAACTCACAGAGATCCACCTGCCGCTGACTCTTGAGTGCTGGGAATAAAAGCGTGCACCACCACACACAGTACTACTGTTGTTTTTAAAGGGGATTAAACTGATTGTTCTTGAGTAAAATTTATGTAATTGAGTTCCCCTGGTCAAGTTCCTTCCTGACTGGTGATGTCATAGAGTAAGGAAGTCACAATGGCTGTGGTGCATCCTAGAAACCAAGAAGATTGATCATCTCTAAATCCTGTTCACTGTATCTTATCCTCTTCCTTCCTAGAAGCAGATTAGCTCACACCCTCACCTTTTAAAAATCACTATTTTGACAATAAGCTTAAAACTTTCTACAAACAAGATTCCTAGAATAAATTAGTTGTAGGAATAATTTGTTGCGATTGTACTTGCAATGAAATAGTTTTGAACTGATCAATTAAGTGTCTATTTTGTACATTCCATATTTATAAACTACCTTAATGGGGGCCATTATTCTTCCATTTGAATTATGTGATTTCATTATGTGAGTATGTAAATGAGCATGCAAGAAGTAAGCATGCTTGAAGAGCAGAGAGTGTGAGGGACCTGCATCCCTCCTTGGAGGTGGAGACACATAAGGTTGAAAAAAGATTAAAGAGCACCAACCCTAACCACACCTTGAGAGAAGGAATCTCTCAACACCTTTCCATCTGCAAGAGCTGCAGGGTTGTGGGGTTTGTTGTTATTGTTGTTGGTTTGTTTTTTCGAGACATCGTTTCTCTGTGTAGCCTTGGATGTTCTGGACTCGAATCGTAGACCAGGCAGGGCTTGATCCACCTGCCTCATCCTCTGCCAGCACCGTAAGTGTGTACCACTGCCTTGGATACAGGTTGTTGTTTTGTAAGGCTTCAAAGGAGTTGGTAATCGTATAAAATGGCTATTTCGGTAAATTCTTCAGAAGTTGATTCATTAATGTAATGGGCCCTTAGGAGTATTTTGTCCCTCCTTTGCACCTTTGTACATCACTAACATGAAAAGCTCCATGCCTGACTGCCACTTCATTCTGATGCATGGTAGGAGAAGCCACAGTGTATTGGTTCCATTCTGTTTTTCAGTTGGGGGATAGATAATAATTTTCCCTTTTCAAGTTGTTTTTGTAGAAGTCATTGAAAAATCATTAATCTCAGTCTGCAGAGATGGCTCAGCAGTTAAGGGCACTGACTGCCATTCCAGAGGTCCTGAGTTTAAGTCCCAACAACCACATGGTGGATCACATTTATTTTTAATGTGATATAATGTGATCTTCTGTTCTGCAGGTGTAGACGCAGGCAGAGCACTGTATACATAATAATGAATAAATCTTTAATAAGACGGAAAAGAAAATGAGTAACCTCAATTATTTAAATTTTTCAAAAATAGAAGAAAACAAAACCAAAGATCCTTTTTATTATAATATAAGATTAAAAGGGCAGGCAAATTATTCATTTTGGTAGCTTCTTGTAAGAAGGAGAAGGACAGTCACTTATCTCCTCTGGGGAAGGGTGCAGAAAAAACAAAAGAATTGACAGTCACTTCCAAAAGAATAATATAAGTTTATTAAATATGTTAAAGACAAAACATTGCTATACTCAGTCTTCAAAAGCTAAAATGAAAGGTTTCATGTGGTTCCTGTGCTTTGTCTTGTGATGGGGCATGACTGAGTCAGTTCCTCTTTACAGTCATTTCCTTGGTTCAAGAAAATCACTGTGCCCATGCACATGTGGCCAAACTCTACTTTTCTTTCTTCATGGTTTGCTTACATTGATGTCAGTGACTGTGGACTTCTTGTAGCCATGGGAATTCCAGAATACTCCTGTTGTATCAGAGCAGCAGTCTGGATTCTCTGAGTCAGGATAGGTTTTTTTTTTTTTTGCAGTTTTTCTTGCTCCTCAGGCATCATGGGAAAATGACTCTGCATGTGTGTGAACTGCATGTGATCAGTCTCTCATCTCATAAAAGGAAAACCTCAGAGAAAAAGAGATATTTTTCATTATATTTCCTTTTTATTTCATGTTTATCATTTGGCAAGTGTTACCATCTTTAAATTTTGTTCTCTGAAAAGTACTAGGTGCTTTCTGAAGGATCTCTTTCCCTTATGCAAGTCTCCCACTGCTCAGATAGATCTGCTCACCTGTGAATGACTACTAAGAGCCCTAGAAGGTGATGACATAGTGACTGTAACAAAGCTTACAGGTATGTTATGCGGATTGAACATGGTGTGAGGAGGGGCTCACATGACAGTAGAAACAGGACATGAATTTGATTTTGCAAGATTCCATTTTATTAATGATTCTGGAAAATTTCACTGAAACTAATATTTGATGTTGTAAAATGGATTTTATTTTGTTTATGAAACAGGGTCTCACTCTGTCACCCTGACTGGTTTGTAACCTGATAGAGAGGCCAAGCTGGCTTCTGGCTCACATAGCACTGCCTGACTGAGCCTCCTGAGTGCTGGGATGGAAGACCTACCTCACTGTTCCTGGCTTGAATTTCACTGTTATATTTTAATATTATTGCTGGAATGCAGTGATAATTTTGTTCATTTGTTTCATGTATGGTATGATTTTTTTGAAATCCAGTTCCTTTGCCTTGAATCAAAATTCATATGTTGTCTTCTAGGTACTATATCTTGGTAGACAGGATCTCCACTGAGTCACCATTAGGCTTGCAGAGTTCTTCATGTCTTGGTCTCATTGAAGGAGAAAGCACTCTGAGTTAGTGCGGCGAGACCGCCGCCCGAGAGCCACGCTCGCTTTCCCACGGCGGACGGAAAGTTGGCCATTGTTCCTGTCGCCATCACCCTTGCGGGGGGGCCCCGCCTTACCCGGCGTTTCCGTCCGGGTCGTGCTCATCAGTCCGACAGGCCAACCACGCCCACTGGCCAGCAGCTTCCATCTAGTCCTCAGTCTGTGTCCTCCCCGGCCACCCAAACCCAGCGCCCATGAGCAGAACCTGTGTGTTACGACCAACCTTTGAGCAGAGTGCACGGAATCTGTGGAAGAGTAAGGAGGTAGAAGAACAGAGGAGATAACAGCTCTACAAGGAGAACACTGGAGCCAAAAAAAATTGTACCCAAGAGAACTGGTGGAGATTGATGCACCAAACAAGGACCATGCATGGAGTTGACTTAGCTGCCACTCAAATGTAGCCCATAGGTAGCTCAGTCTCCATATGAGTCCACTAGTAAGGGAGCAGGGTTGTCCCTGACATGGACTCTGTTTCCTACTCTCTGATCCCTTCCCCTCATGTGGATGCCTTTCCATGCATGACAAATAGGAAGAAAATGCAGGCAGTCCTGATGAGACTTGATAATCTGTGATGAGTTGGTACAGGAGAAAAGCGCCCCTTCTCCTTGGACTAAAGGAAAGCTTGGGAGGAAGATGGAGGAAGGGTGGAAATTGTGGAAAATGAGGATGGGGGCTATGTCTTTACTAGAAAATTCTAGCACAACCCATGGAAACAGATACAGATTCATTAAAATATTCATTGACTTTTGAGAGTTCACACATGGATTATACACATACATAGCATTTTGAAAAGGAATACTGAAGCTGAATACATAAGCTGGGCATGGTGTCTCAGGATTTTAATCCTGCAGTCTGCAGGCAGAGGCAAGCTAATCTCTGCACACTAAGGCCAGCATTGACTTGATAATGAGTTCCAGCACAGGAGGAACTGTGCGAAGAGACCCCGAGAGAGTCAAAAAATGAAAAATAAGGAAAAAATTAAAACAGGTATTTTATTGACAATATAGTGTGTATACATCAAGGACAGAATATTAAGGTAAGATGTTAATAATTATAGCCGTACTTGTGCAGGTTGCAATGGTATACACAGTGACCCAATTACATGTTCACTCATTCCTTACTTGCTTAATAACTAAAGATTTATAGGATGAGAAATCATAGGCTCTAAATGCAATTCTATTGAATAAGTTACAGATACAACATAGGAGTGTGAAAGGGTAGGTTAGATTAAATTAGAAAAGATTTGTATCCAACACAGAAAATAGAACACTTTTTGAAATATCAATGCAAATTCAATGTTAGTAGCAGAGAAACTGATCTCACACCTGCTTTATTTCTGCACATCTACCAGCCCTGTAGCTCCTCTGACCTGGTACTTTATAAAGCCATGATTCCACACTCAGCATTGATGAAAGCTGATTTTCCCAGGACTTGCCACATGGCTCCTATTGATGTAAGCAGTTTAGAAGTCTTTGCAAGGCACAGGTGTGTGGGGGGAGCCAAGACCATATCGACAAGCATCTCGGACGGTGGCATAATATTTTGAGTGGACCTGGGGCAGGGTGCCTTGTGAACTCTTTCCCTCCTTGCATCAGGGTATATTGCAGAAGGCTGTCTTGTGACCTCTTCCCCTCCCCAAAGGTACTCTCGAGCTGTTCTCAGTATTCCTGTAATTACAGAGGCCTTCAGAGGAGAAGCGGAACAAAGTGTATAGAGATGCCTAACAATTCCACCCAGCCACAGAACCACAGGGGCCCTTGCCCTGCTCAACTTCCTGACTTCCTGAAATCTTGTGAAAACCGCCTACCTGGATCACTCCACTCAGCCTCCTGCTTAAACGGTACATAATTGCCTGTGAGGAAATTTTGTCAGCTTCATCAGACTCCCTGACTTGCTGTCCGTTCTTTGAGTCTCTTGTCCCCCATTCTCTCCCTAAGATTCCAAGGGTCCCACTTGATTGTCCAGCGGGTCTGGACAGGAATGTTTGCTCTGCCCCTAAATCCACAGCATCAGGACACTGGAGATCCCTTAGGAAACATCCTTTATGATTCCCTCAGGGCTTAGAGTCCTTGAGGTCTCGCTAAGCCCAATCCACAATGCCTATACCTAAGGTTATATTTCAGTTCTTACACTGCCCAGATTAGGCCTTTCCTCTAACCCTAACCAATTTTCCACTCTATTTCCTGATCTATCCCACTCTGTCTCAGGCACACTTGCACAAAGCTGTTGGACTGCCTGGACCTGCTCTACAGTGTCACAACCAACTCACAGGCTTGCTAACAGCCTAGATCTAGTAGGATGCTGTGCTCCAATTCCTCGCCCCTTCCTAGATTCTCAACCTTTACCTATAACATCTCACATTGAAATCTCAGCCTCCTGGCCTGAAATCACAGAACAAAACATCAGATAGGCTGGAAACAAAGCAATATGACAAGCATTGATAGAAATTCCTTACTCCGAATCACTAAAGCAATACCCATGCTGCCTACAAAATGTGATTTGAATGAAGTTTAAGAGATAGAACTCAAAATACAATTTGAAGATGTTCAATGAGGTCAAAGGACATAAAGAGGAAATAAGAACCTGGACTCAAAGAGTATACAGACAACATGCTTGAAGGACACAAGAACTACAGCAAATGACTGAGGAATTATAAGGGTAGTGTAGGATGTCAACATCATAATAAACAGAGAAAGAAATCTAAGGAATCCTCAACCTGAAATAAA